>NC_058156.1:12098058-12294262 GCF_011075055.1 Mangifera indica | reverse complement strand
TTGGGATCCTAACTTTGTATACTAACCCATGTGGCAGTTGATTTGACAACATTTCCTCTAATTTATAGACAAAGTGAATTAACTTGCCAAATCATCTGCCACATAGGTTGGGGATATAAAGTTAAGATCCCAACTTTTTGTGTATAGCATTATCCATTTAATTAAGAACTGAAAAGGAGCAACAAAACTTTAAGTTCAGAACATAGAATTATCAGCAGCCAAAATATGGAGATGGAAACTCCGTGATAAGTGAAAGTGTGTAGGAACCTTGAATAATTTCTGCACAAATTCAACAGCATCACTTGGTCCAAACACCTGAGGGAAAACTAAAATCTCATTATCTAAGACCAAGGAAGGCCTAATAAGAAAATGACTTCTCACTACATAAATGGAGTTTCAAAACTTTTAATAGAAGACATACCCCCCATAGCCCATCACAGCCAAGAATGATGAACTCCTCCCTATTTGTAAGCTCAAAGGAATGAATGTCTGGAGTTGCAACAACACCAAACTGCAATTCACAAGCTACTTTCAAATTGAAACACATCATACATAATAAGTTGACCCAAATTTACGTAGCTAGAATAGAATAAAAATTCTTTGAACCACATGCCCATGATAGGATGGGTTATAATGAACCCCAGAAGAATATCTACAAAGCATAATTCATATACTAATGAGAAATGTACTTAGATAATTGAAATATATAATTAACACAATTCCCTTGAATTTGGATACAGAGAAAATGTGATACTGCAGGGTCATTTAATAAAAAGATGGGAAATAAAACCTTCTTGAACTGGCGATCCCCAAAAGCCCTAGAAACTTCTAGGCGTCCCTGTAATCGTCCATTTGTACTCACAGTACCACCAGCCTAAGAAAGCAGAAACAAGATAGTATCTCACAAGAATTAGCTTCAGAGTTCAGATAATAATATGCATAGAATGGTACCGGCATATATATTAACAAAGCTCCTTCATTTGGAAACACAATATTATCATTCAAGCGGTTGATGTAATCACTAAACCTTTTTGTTTTACTTATGGTCTGGATCATCCCTTTACATTTAAGTCTTAGGAATTTAGTTTTTGACATAATTATTTTCTAGTTTTCACACACAATGAGAAGAAATAACAAATTATACCACTATGGCAAATAGATAAGCAAAGTTAAGAAAAAATTCTTTATTGTTTCTTCCAATTTCTATCTCCATCAAATTTTTATTATTTTTGAAAGAAAAAGGGTTCAGCCAGTCAGCAGGACACAACATAGAAAATGTGAGGGCATGTCTAGTAATAAAGGGCTAAGACATAGGGTTGCAAAACTAGTAGAAATCAGATCAGTTCAACACCCTTCAAGGTATGAATAATGTCAACTATGCTTAGACTTCTAGAAGATTAAGTTATATATAAAATTGAAAAAAGAAAAGTTCAATCAAAGCAAAGTCTTTGCATCCCAAAATAAGAAAATAAACAAGCCATGCTGACCACCTACTCAGATTGGCCGGGTAAAACTGGAATCAGAATGAGCACCCTCAGATGGTCTTTCAAACCAAAATTTCTCTTTTGCCCATGATCACAAAATTATTTAATTGTCTATTAATCAAATCCATATTCCTTACGCACCAAAATTCAAAAGTACTTGCTTTACTAATATGAGCTAAGAAAGCATGAATGCCCCAAAAAATTAACTTCTCTGAACCTAACCTCACTTTCTTTTACTGATAATTAAATTACTATTGGGATTTTAAAGACATAAATATTTACTTATTATATTACAATTCTGTCTCCTGCTGAAGATTCCCAACTAGAAAGCAAGCTGTCCGACTAACAGATGAATTTTTAATAATGAAACCAAATTCAAAATTTAATTCTAACTAAAGCTCTTTTAAGACCCCGGCACTTGATAGAAGCAGATATAAACATACTGAGGAATTCATCAGATTCAATGACTCAAGGGTATGCATAGCATGACTTTATTGCTTCTTGAACTCACCATCAAAATGTGACAAAGAAAAGGATAAGCTAACCATAAGAAGATGACCAGTGGTCTAAAAGACCTGAACTTGTAACCAGAAAAGTAATTTTATAAATTAATTTGAAAGCATGATCATAGGAAAGAGTTATATACTTGCGTGTGTGTGTATCTGTGCATCAAAGTACTTTTGAATATGACACCATCACCTTTTGTATGCGAGCACGTTCTTGCGGATAGATGGCTTTGTGTTCCCTTGTCACCACAATGGCCTTCAAAGAACTTAAACCATCTGTATGATTCTGGGATCCGTGAACCACAGATCGTGCTATTACTGCTTTTGCATCCCCGACATTAGCAACAAAAACCTCGAAGAAGTACCAGTTGATATATGTTGATAAGAAATATGAAGCAAAAAACAATCAATCATATAATCGAAAGTTAAGCCTCAATGAGGGAAAGCACTCAATCAGACATTCTACTCCAGAAACATCTAGGGGCAGACAGATCAATTCTAGATGTTACAGTCCCCAAACAAAAGTGGGCTGTCCTACACTGATTCCCTTATAGTTCAACAGTTGATAAGAATTTAAATAAACTCAGTGACATATTTAATTGGAAAAAAAAAAAATTTGTTTTGTGCCTTCTTGCTGCAAGTTCTAGGTTAGACATTTGAGTCATTCATTACAGAAAATTTAAGCTGTGAACTTACAGTTCGTCCAAGTACCCAGACACACACTGCTGTAGCACCATCCTGCCATCCTCCTGATAAGAACATATAAACCAACAAACAGATGTCGATCATTTATAGTAGAATTGACAATAAAAAGAAGATTAAAAAAAGGAAATAATTATAAAAGATGCAGTGTCTACAACAAAAATTTTATATAGAAACTTAAAGTTCACTTCTTATGTGTTAAAATAAAATTTTAAATTTAAAGAGGAAGCTAGAAGATCAGACTGCTATAAGCTAAAATTTTATAAATTTAGTTACTGGTAGCTTGAAGGATTGTGTCTGTCTATTAAACCAATTATTCCAGTCCACAGCTGCAAAAAATCTTCTTATAAAATTGTTTCTGGATTTGATGCAACATGTTTAACCAAGCAGAAAAGCAATTTATACATAAAAAGCAATGCAAAGAGACCTTAATGAAGTTGGATCCGAGAGATCATTCTCCTATCTAACCTAAACTTCCGTTGCAGTGGTTTTTGACCAAGGGATTAGTACAGACACTCATTGACCTAATTCCCTTCTACACAACCCAAGGTATGTTTTTCAAAACAGAACTCTATATCACAAAGAGAACACTACTGTTTGAAAAGATAAAAAGCACAGATTCTGCTGAGGTATTAACCTAATGCGCTCTCTTGAAGAAGAGATTCGTCTGTTTTCCGAAAACCTACATCACGAAAAGAAAAAAGAAAGAAAGAAAGACAAACAAACAGCACAGCATTAGAAACATTGTTAAGTGAAGCACTTGACAAAATTAAAAAAACAATATGAAAATGTTGACTTGTACCTTCAAGTATGGCCTTTTTGGCAGCTTTCACATCCAGCTGCAACATCAAACAGCAACATAAAACACAAAACAATAATAATAAAGTTCAACAAATTCAATCTGAAAGCAGTTAAATAGATAAAATAGTATTATAAATTCACAGAAACCACAGCTATACAGTAAGAGCAAAAGCATTACAGACGTATATGAGAAAATAAACAGATAAAACAAAGCTTTTGAACGATTTTTTCCCTTGACACCAAGAAATCCTTGACCTCACATGTGCATGCATCCACTTCTAATTTGGAGACCCTAAACCGAAACAAGGATCCTATCCTCCTTGAAATTATATCAAGGAACTCAGTGTTCGAATATTTTCTTAAATTCATTATCCCAAGAGATTTTTCAAATCAAGTGAGCAGAAAAACAGCTGAAATAAGCTAACAGCCAAATTAGAAAGTTACACAATGCAAAGAAACACAAGACACACCAACTCACGTGGTAAGCCGGCTGAAACAACAGTAGCGTGTAAATGTTTCTGTGCATAATCTGCAGCTAAACGACCTCCATGTCCATCATATATTGCAAAATGCGCACATCTAAAAATTAACAACATTATATATGCACTTGTCATAACGAATCCAAAATATGTGCAATATAATGATTTTAACAAAGGCAAAAAAAAACAACCTCAAACTGTCAGGAGAATCGGTGTAGGCATCCGCCATGACAACCCAAGCGTCCTCCATAGTGTGTCTCGACCCTTTATCTTCGGCTGCATCAGCTTCTATTTCAATAAACGATCCTGATTTTTCAACTTTTTCGATTTTCGATTTCTTTACCTCCGAATTGAAGTCGAAGTTACCTTCGCGCTTCTGCTGCTGGCTCTCGCTTTCACTCATCCTGGAGTAGACTTTTGGTTCAATGAAAGAGTGAAAGCGAAATTTATTATTTTCTCCCGAAACAAACGGAGATGATGGGAAACGTGGTGTTTGGATACAGCGGAATGGAATTCTGGACTCGTTTGAAGAGTTATAATCAAAACTTTTTTTCGGTAACAGCTACAATAATAATAATAATAGTCCGCCTCTGTGTTTATACGAGGAGGTGAGGAGTTACATGTAAAATATATATATATATATATATATATATGGGAAATATTATTATATAATTAAGTGTTGTTTTTACTAATTTCTAAACTATTAATTAATATTTAAATTATTATCAAAAATGTAAATGCACCAAATTAATTTTATTTCAACTTCAAAACTTAGTTAGTCAATCCACTAGGTTTTACACACAAAAAATAATAAATTATAAACTTAATAAAATCAATTGAAGTGAATGAAAAGTTTATATAAAAAATTACAAATCACATACATGAAGATACTAATGAAGAGATTTTATTGCAAGTTATATTTAAAACTAAAATAACAAAGAATATTTTATAGCTCTTGTAGCAAATGATAGTTTGGAAAAATATGATTTATTTTATTTATTGAAATGGGTTGCATAGTGATTTTTCCCCACGGGGACGGGGCGGGGATGGGGAGTGAAGGGGTTATTAAGGGGATTGATATCAAACGGGGATTGATATCCCCTCAAATGAACCCTTATTTATAATTTAATAATTTTAATTAATATAAATTAATTTAGCGTATAGAAAATATACGAAATTAAGATATAAACAAGAAACTTGACTAATAACAATTGCTGAGAAAATAGGATAATGGCTTTTTTGACATTTTCCAAGATGAGAAAATAATATTATACACTTAATTCTACTAAGAAAATAATATTATAAGAACACTAGGATTCATCTAACTATTGCTGATAAAATTCTGAAAACTTTTAAAAAGATTATATGTTATTTGAACTAATATTATACGTATCCTCACTTTCAAATATATAAATATATACATACATAATATGTTATTAAATAATTAAATATTATTTTATTTTTAATTTAAAATCATTAAATTGTTTGATATCACACATTAAATATTTATCTATTTGTATACTTAAAATAATTATGTATAGTTTTCTTAATGTGATGCTTCTGAATCAAGTGATCGAAAATTGGGTCTCATGCAATCTGCATAAATCGGCATTCCATTTTTGTAGCTTATGTCATTCTATTAAAACAAGACTGAATCTAAGGCTACAAAGATTTCTACTAAAAGTTTATCTTATTATTGTAAGGGGAAAATTATACTTTTCTTTTAAGGTAGCCAAAACCTATGGCGTAAAAGCGAGAACAGAATGAATTTAGAAGGGAAGCCCCATAACATGCACTCAACTACTAACAAGTTGCAGACTTGTAACAATGATTTTGTTAAGTAGCTGAAAAATAATGCTAAGAAGACCTATGAAGTCAGGACTAATCAGATTAGCACTATAATGTATAAAACAAAAATTGCATTCACGCTGCTACAAAGTGAAGTATCCCATCTACTTGATATGATTTATACATAGGACTGTTTCACGCTGAGATGTAGCACGAAACAATTTCTTCAGGTTTAACGATTAGCACAGCTGCAACATCTTAGTTACATCTTGAGCAACGTTGTTTTACAACCACCCAACAAAAGCTACAAGAAGAAAAGTTCATGTGGTAGATTCACCTTCCCCTAAGCATCTCCTGCATAAGAATGAATCAGTATTTATATCAACACTTCATCCACCAAGTATCTTAGAGAGGTGCATTGATTTCAGGAGCACATTTCTGAACAAGCAAGATTTCAGGGGATCTAACAAGGGAAAGTTTCCTCCTTTTCCAACCAATTGTTGATTTGGTTGAAGTTTCATTTGTAGTTGTGTTTCTTCCATACCTTATTGTTGTCATTCATCACCTCCAGTCATACAGTAAAATATGGGAAACCAGATCATAGATTTTGACAAATATAAAAAATAAAATTAATTTAAGCATACCTTTGTCCTAGAGCTCATATCACATTCTATTGACATATGATTTCTACCTTTGTCAACAGTAATTCTCAGTCTTTCAGCAAATTATTATTATTATTATTATATTTCAAACAAATAACAGGTCACCTGCTATTATTAATTTAACCTCTATTTTTATTACAAGTGCGATTGAGCCATCTGTTCTCACTATAATAGAAATGTGCATGCTTTATGTATTTTAGTAAACATATTTCTCCTTCCTGGGGGTTTTGGACCATTGGGAATCTACAACTTATTTAATAAACTTAATCAGTCAGTTATAAGCGCTTATGCAAGTATATTCGAAAGTGCATTATTTTGCCTGCAAAAATTATACATGTGTATGCATGCAATCATAGAATACTTTACCAATCTGGCAGTAGCAATTGATAACTGCTGTCTTTCTTTCTTCTCACGGGAACATTCTCCACACCAGGTGGAGAAATCTTTTTGATACCTCTTCATCTCCCTAAAGATCGAACTGTTGGGAGGAAAAAAAAAAAAAAGAACTTGTGAGAATAGAGGCAATGGAACTTCTAAATACAAATTCAAATAAGTCCTGTCTAAGAAATAACAAGCAGAAAATGAATCAGCTGAAGCAGCAGCTTTAGAATCTTTCACTGAGCATTATCACACCACTTATAAGTTCTGTAGTCTTACTAACTCAAGGGTGAACCCCAAATATTCTAATTGCAACCTAAACTGAACACTCATCTGATACAGACAGAAGCTTAGTTTGCAAGGAAATAGAGAAATTGTAACCAAATCAAGATGATTCTTTCAGCTAGATCTCTTTCAGTAACAGGTAGAAAAAGCTAGCAGCATTTGATGCAACACTCAGCAATGCAGTATCTCTGGTTGGACCTTCACTTATATACCCATTCAACATTTCCCGACCACTGAAGGAAAATTAAATCTGTTTCAATGTATTGGCAGAAAACCATTTCATGTTTTTGGCAAATTAATAACCCAGTTCAACTGAACTTTTATTAGCCATATCCAAACCACTAAAATTAATCCAACTTTCAGTTAACAGGCAGCCAACAATAGATGCAAGAAGTCAGATAATTCCACTGTCCAACCCAATCACTTTGAAGGGCTCCCAGTGGTTTGCCAATCGTGCAAGATAGAGCATATATATGATTGGCACATCATAAACTTTCAAATATTTACAAATGATTTGTTATCTTATGCCTACTACATACCACAAACTATTATTTACTTGTGCAGTTTAAATAAGTAAAAGCTTATTCATGCACAATATCACACTAAAACGATCCAACTATTGTATAATGAGTTGCACCAAAATCGAAAACTGGTTGGCTTGACGTGCAACTCCAAGAACTAGAGGCCAAATGCATCCTCAGGAATCACTAATCCAGGGACGGATGCGCTCCAAAATATTATTGGGTTTGAATTCCAAATTCTAATTAAAAGGAATATGCAGAGGCTATCTGCAATATTATGAGCCATTGCATCACAAAGACATGTGAAATCATGTTTACCAAAGAGCAACTTAATCAAATTTAGTTTGATGTTGTATACATCAAGCATCAAACTAGATTTTTGAAATATCATACTGTTAGGACTTCATGTAATGGCAGGGCACAAAACCAAGGCACACCACAAAAGCAAGACAGAGAGGAAGACACAAAAGCAAGGCAGCAGCTGGACCACTATGAAAATGCAGACACGTGGCAAATAAAATCAAGGGTTGTTAGAGGAGAAAGGGGTATAAAAATAGAAGAAAAGAAGGAGAGAGGGGAGAGACATTTTTCAGGAAAAAATAGGCAGCTTCGGCTGAGAAGGAGAGCCCAGCCTCTCGAATGCTGGTGAAGGAGGCCTGAGCTGGAGATCCTGCAGTTCAGTGCTTAGTTTCTTTAATATTTGGTTTCTTGATTTTCTATCCGTATTATTAGAACTGGTTGTAAGCAAAACAGAGCATTTGCGCTTTCTGTGGCAGTTATTTTATTTTAATATCAAGAATACATTCTGAACAACAACTTGACTACTGTTTATTGCAATATTTCATACAACATTCATTGTCAACATTCACTGTTACATTGTCATTGTTTCCACTATGGTCTGATTGCTGAGGCATCCGAACAACCGCGTCGAAGCCAGCCTGAGTTATTTGCCAGATAATCGACAGCAGGTGCCTATCATAATGTTAGGATTGGGACACTTGTCCTCAATCCAACGCTCACTCTTTATTATAAATATGTGTTTTAAGTTTCAAAAGAGAGAAGAAAAAAAATATATTAGGGTTTTGGTTTGAGGGCAGCCATTCTTGGCTGATTTAGGGAGGTCTCCGGCGCCTCGAATGGCCGGAAAATGGGAGGTCTCCGGCGCTTCGAATGGCCGGAAAATGGGAGGTCCCGAACTCCTCGAATTGTTCGGTTTATCTTTGTAATGTTTTAGTTAATGAATAGTTTTAGTTTATTATGTTTTTTGTATTTTAATTTTGTGTTTTGGTTGAATAAGAGTTGGGTTCCTAACAAATGGTATCAGAGCGCGTTCGATCCAACGGAGAAGATAGATGATGGTCGGAAAAGTGATGAGTCACCGGAAAATGTTCATGGAGGAGGCTGACTTGAAGAAAAATCATCACAGGGAGAAATGAGTCCGAAAGCGCAAAAAGAGAAGAAGAGGAAAACGAAAATAGAAGAAGAAGAAGAAGGAGAAGAAAATGAAACGCCAGCGGAAGCGAAAAAGAAAAAAAACAAAAGACAGAAGGAAGAAGAAAGAAAGACGAAGGAGAAGAAAGAAGAAAAGAAAAAGACAAGGAGAAGAAAGAGAAAGGAGAGAGAAAAAAATAATAATAAATAAAAAAAGGGCTGGAGGGCAGTGGCGGTGGCTTGTGGTTGTGGTTTGCTTGGGAAAATAGGAGACAGCTGTAAATGACAGCTTTGAACAGAGAAAAAGAAGAGAAGATATGAGGCGTTGGAAAGAGAAAAAAAAAAAAAATTTAAAACAGTGGACGGGAAACAGCTTTGACATGTAGAGACAGCTTTAAAAAAAAAAAAACTCATCTTGAGGACAAGATGATTTTGAAGGGGAGAGAAATGTTAGGATTGGGACACTTGTCCTCAATCCAACGGTCACTCTTTATTATAAATATGTGTTTTAAGTTTCAAAAGAGAGAAGAAAAAATATATTAGGGTTTTGGTTTGAGGACAGCCATTCTTGGCTGATTTAGGGAGGTCTTCGGCGCCTCGAATGGCCGAAAAATGAGAGGTCTCAGGCGCCTCGAATGGCCGAAAAATGGGAGGTCTCCGGCGCCTCGAATGGCTGGAAAATGGGAGGTCTCGAACTCCTCGAATTGTTCGGTTTATCTTTGTAATATTTTAGTTAATGAATAGTTTTAGTTTATTATGTTTTTTGTATTTTAATTTTGTGTTTTTGTTGAATAAGAGTTAGGTTCCTAACACATTCCTAATAGAAGTGAATGAATGAGGGAAGGGAAACTATAATGGCTAAGCTTTAATGCAACTATGACTAAGAAATTTATCAGATAACTGTTAGGATCTCAAGTGCAAAGTATGAGACTTGAATCCCACATTGAAAAATACGGGCAACTGGTGTGGGGTTTATACGAGTTTGAGTTCTCCCATCTTAATAGCTAGCTTTTGAGGTGTGGTTCTCTCAAGGTTCGTATCATTTGGTATCTAAGTCATTACCACATTTTCCAGTTACAATCGTACGGAGCGGGTGGTGACGCGAGCATTACAATGTTCCCTCAGGCCTAGCAAGGAGTTAGCGCACAACCAGCTTGGTATGAGACTTGGATCCCACATTGGATAATATGAGCAACTAGTGTAGGGTTTATATGACCTTGAGCTCTTCCATCTCAATAGCTAGTTTTTTAGGTATGGTTTTTTCAAGGTTCATATCAATAACACTGAAAAGTTTCCTGTTTGGTTGGTTAAGGAGTCGCATTTGAAAATAAAAATATTAAAATACTCAAATTGCCATGACAAAAACATTACTTCACCAAAATGTCAAATAATATGGCAGAAAAAGATTAATCATGACATTTATTCAATATAATAATAAACTAACTTTTTCAAGAAGTCATAGGCCCAAAGATTAAGTGAAAGACATGGCTATAAATAAAGTGTAAGAAACAATAAGCACCTTCTGCACCATAGAAGTAGATTGATCCTATGACCAGATGTTGTGGCTCTAGCACCATGGCGATGACGACCACGATGAAGTACAGCTCGTCCAGCGACATGAGCATAGTCAAAGATCTCCTACTTTCAAGGGAAACTCCATCAAGAAAGTATAGAGGCAAAGAAAGTTCATAATACCTTAATTATATATAAATATACACAAACGAGCAGAGAGAGAGAGATATACATACTATGTGGTAAGAAAAAATACATACAATGCAAGAAAAAAGAATAATTCGCCATCAGGAATAGTTCAAATTAGCAACACAGGTCTAGAACACAATTGTACTGGCAAAAGACACAATAGTATGCCATCCAAAAAATTACTGAAATCTTAATATTTCATTATTTCACCAAGAACTCTTATTTACCCAGAAATCTATCTAGCAAAACTACCTCGCTAGGACACAACAATGATGATCCTCCAAGACATTTTCACCTAACTACAACTAGACAAAAGCACCAAAGAGAAAATCAGCAAAAACTCATCATGATGAATCATCACTTCAACCATTACTCAGTACAAATACAATTGGTATGGTCATTATTGTTATTATATTGAAAAGCTGCAGTGTTGACATCATTGCACTTCTACTGCATGAGGCAACTAACAACTACAAGCTCCACCATCATCATCAATAACTTTACTGTTTAAGTCTAAACCTTGTGTTGCAGTGCACAGTAGAAACTCATGACAAATCTATTGTGATGGGGGCTATATTTATTTCATTTCCAATAATATTTCTCATATAACTTCAAATACACATTCCAACCCAAAAATAATTAAATAAATAAAAATTAATTATATTAAAGAAAGCCTAACATCACACATATTCTTTTATTAATATATGAATTGAGATTTGCGCAATATACTCTAAGGACACATTCTAACCATTCCCAAAGTATGACCAACCAAGAAAGCCAGATATGGAACACCAATATGAAACAGCCAACCATACATAAAGGTCATAAATGCCAGAAGCTAGAAGTTTGAAGCACCACAATGCATCATCCATCCACAGGCCAGTTCTCAAGTTTCTAGGTATATTTTAGAACTTGTATAGTCCTAGTGCAAACCCATAAAAACATTAGCTAGAAGGATATTACCTCTGCTTAATACCAATATGCTTATCATTTATTTATTTATTTTTCCAATAAGAAACTCAAGAAATCTTAAATTGAGATAAGGACTTTCAAAGCAGTGAAGAAGCCACTTAGATATTATTACACCTTACAAACTAAACATACCTCTGATTGACTTCCTGTATTTACATGTTTTTCACATCGCGTTCCCCGGAAAAACAATTCTCCACCAGAAAATTGCTTACCCAAGCATACATTCAAGGTTACTTCTGAGTCATCCACATGAAAGCCTAGAAATATAATATTTTTCATGTTTAGACTACATGGTTTTGATTGAAATGAAATCTAATAAAGAAGTACATATATGCTATTAAACAGAACTTCTTGTTGGTATACTGACATAGTAAATTCTATTTAAAATTTGAAAAGAAAAAATGCGTCTGCAGCCAAGTTCTGTGTGCTAAGTGGCAAATTAATGAGTAAAAATGATAAATATATATATTAAAAAAAACAGTACATAGTAATTAATGAGTAATAAACAAAAAGGAAATCTTTGACTATATAAGCACGTTACTGATATTGATGATGATAACTGCAATGGAATTATTACAAACTAATTGTAAAAAACAGTCAAAATTTCTAATTATGAAGTTCACCACAATACAATGCACATATAAGCCATTTGAGAGTGTAAAATCAAGTGAAGTCATTAGAAGAACAATCTCAAAAGAAATGTATAGGAAAAAGAACATACCTAAGTCAACATCCCTATCTTTACCATACTCAACAACAAAACCATGATGCGAATCCAGAGTTGATCCGCCGACCTCAGCAAAGAAAACTGTACAAGAAAGAATAAGTTAATCTGTTACTGACTAAGAATATCTTAAAGTAAAATAGCAGATATTGGAATTTCTACAATGAACACATAGCCATCACCTTTAGATAGAGGACGAATAAAACTCTCCATAAGTTTGTCAAGCATGGTTTCAAGGCCAAAATCATCAAGTACAGCACCATACTTATTCATTGTATTCGGCCGCATGATTCGAAATTTTGCTTCGTTAACCCATTTTTCAAAGTTTTCAACCTACCGAATCAAAATAAAATCTTAGGAATACATATGCAAAAGTACACTGAAGTACTTCAAAGGTTATTACCTCAGCTAACAATAACTCGCAGAAGTGTGGCTGAAGCATCTCAAAAGTAAACACACTTGGAGACGGTTCTGAAATTATTTTTCTAAAACTTTCCTGTGTGTTATCACTGATTGCTTTGAGAAATGAAGGGACAAAGAATGTACTAGGGTGCATAGTGTATAACTCTCGATGAAGAGGCTGCACAGAAGTGAAAGGGAAGTCTTTATCAATTATCTCATCCCCTCCAAAAGGGAAAACCGATCAGAAAATCCACAGCAAGTGTATTACCTGGTAATTTGATATTATTTTCTGCCTGTATTCTCTATGTCTCAGAGCCTAATACATGACATTCCAAACAAAAGTCATAGAGCATCTCCAGCAGATAAGTATCGTAGATATAAAATTATGTATATTTTATTAATTATAACAACTAAAGAGCTTCAATACAGTACATAACTTGCTTTTCAAGGGAAGAAGAAATGATACAAATGAAGTCAATGTCAAAATCTACACTGATTTGATTGAGTTCACAGGGCAGAAGATTCATATGAGTAACTTAGAAGTTAAATAATCACACCATAATAACAAGGCTGCTAAACAGAATTTTGACAAACACTGTACAATAACACAAGGTATCACCACCATTGAAATGAACTAAATTAAAGAGAAGATACTGAAGTGAAACAATTAAGCTATGCCTTAAGTTGAGTACGAAACTAGGGAAGTCCTCAATTACATGATTACACAATAACTTTTGGTGTAGTGACAACATCTTTTAATCAGTTTGGGTAGTGATGCATGCAAATAAGCCCAGCTAACTCAATTACATTAACAACATTATATCTTCAAAAGAAAAAACCCACTCTAAATTTATTCACACATAAAACATGTTTTAGAACAACATCAAACAATTAAGCATTGTTTATCAAATCAAAGGAGTTTATATAGAATTAAGATGTTTTGCATGGCATCCTTTTAGACGCTTAAAGAAAATTGAGGAAGAGATTACTCTGGTTCAATATCTATACTTTAAAATTCATTGCACCTGAACCTCTTGTAATGTAAAATGATCCAAAATCAAAATCTTGCTTACTCATTTTTCTAGTGACTAAGCTAATAATCTAGTTATTCAGAACTTCCTTGTCCTGAAAAGTGATCCAAAATAAAATTCTTTTCGGCATATGTCACTTTTCTATTGACCCAGACAACAAGCTCGGACCTCCTTGTAATGTAAAATAATCCAACATCAAGATCTCTTCTGCTTGTTCATTTGTCTAGTGACCTAGCTTATAAGCTCGTTAACTGAATATATAATCCTAAATCTTACTCGAAACATCTACTTAAAAAACAAATCATAACAAGTAACAATTCAGAGGTAGAAATACTAACTTTAGATTATTGAACCAGTTTTGAAGGAAATTCCATCACTGCAATTTGAGAACAAGGACAAGAAATGAAAGCAAGAACAGTGCAGACATCAATGTAAAACCTCGTAACACTCTTCCATTTAAACCTACGCTTCAAATTCTCGAAAAAGAATATTCTTACAGGATTTATAAATTTTTTTTCCGTAGCTTTTCCGTCTAAGCAAACGAGGAAAAAGAAAGATAAAATTCTGACATATATAGCAAAAACATACTCTTGTTCTCTCCCCATGCGGCAAGTACTTCAACAGAATCTCTCTCATGAACTTCACTTTTTCATCTCTGTTAACAGCAAGCATAGTTGGAGGCAAGTACCTCTCCAAAGAGCTAAAAATTGAAGGACTGAAATCTAGTTGCAGATCCTCGTAGCTCTCTGGCTTGTGGTCCTTGCTGGGGTTCAGCCGCAGCCTCTGGTTTTGGCTCGGCGCTACGACCACCGTCACCAGCTGCGACTGCCTCTGGCTCGAATCTTCGGAGGCGACACCGTTCTTCACGTCTCCGGCCCCCGGAGGTGTCTCCCGGCGATCGCCAGAGGACATGGTGATCAGAGTGTGAAATTTGGAGAAATTCAAGGTTTCGGATGTGGCATTTGTTGAATTTATAAATATACAAGGGGTAAATGGGAGCTTAAAAAAGAATAGGGTTTTTAGGTTTTGTTTATAACGTAATACTACTCACTCACCCTAACAAGCAATGTGCAAAGAGTATGAATGCTCATTATTAATAGGCCAAAGGACTATTTCCCACCCAAGATATGCTGCTATTGTAAGTTTCCCCCTTTTAACTTTGAAAATTTCAAATACCCACCTATGAGCAATTAAAATTAACGGAACCTAAACCCTTAAAATTTTATCTTTTTTTTCCTCCTAAACTTTAAAAACTAAAAGTTTTCCCCTAACCTAAGTTTAAAAAAATGACAGTTTTCCTCCAAGGTTTAGTTTCTAGATCTCTGACATTATTATCGATGGCTTCTCCTTCCCGAAGTTTCCTCTTACTTTGATAGTTTCTCTCCACCTATTTAGACGTCCGATCTACATCGAATGAGTCGTGGAAGACGAAAAGCTTCGTCTTCTCCAACGAAGCTCTTCATCTTTCACGGTTCATTCGATATCAATCAGACATCTAAATGGATGGAAAAAGACCATCGGAGGGAGAGGTCGTTGGCAATGGCATCGGAGATCTGAAAACTAAACCCTAAGGGAAAACTGTCATTTTTTAAAACTTTGGTTGAGAAAAAACTTTTAGTTTCTAAAATTTAGAGGAGGAAAAGGAGATTATATTTTAGTTTATTTTTAATATTAAAGATAAAATGGCGATTTTACTCCTGCTATTGTTAATTTTAAGTAGTCATGGGTAGATATTTGAAATTTTTAAAGTTAAATGAGAGAAACTTAAAAAAACAACATACCTTGGCGGGGAATAAGTCCTTTGGCCTTGTTAATATTTTGTATAAATTTAAAGGCCAAAAGAGTTATTCTCAACTAAGGATAAAATTATCAATTTATCATTAAACTCTAAAATTTTAAAAATTTATATCATTTCTCTATTAGTTTGAAAAATTAATATTTCTCCCAAAAGTTTTGAGAAATTCATTTTTCCCTCTTAAGGTTTCAAAATCTTCCTTCCATTTTTCAACAACCATCTCTGGTTGAGCCATCTTGTTTCTCTATTATCAACAATGGATGATAGCATCTCATTGACACAATTTAGCAAAAAAGGCTTCGTTTAGACGACAAATCCTTCATCTAGAAGATGAATCGCCTAATTCATCTTCGTCCAAAAGACAAAGAAGACAATTTGTCTTCTAGACAACAAATGATTTGTTCTCAATTGCCTTCGTTGCCAAATTGCATAAGTGAGATGCTATCGTCCATCATCAATGGTAGAGAAAGAAGATGGCTCAACCAAAGTTAATTGTCGAAAAATGGAAGAAAGATTTTGAAACCCCAGCGAAAAATGTAATTTCTCAAAACTTATTCATAAGAAGAAATTATTAGTTTTTCAAACTAAGGGGAGAGAAATGATGTAAACTTTTATATTTTTTAATATTACTGATTAAATAATTATTTTACCTTTGATCATAACAGAAAATTTTAATAAAAATTAGATGATGGATAGATATTTGACTTTTTAGAATCTCACGGGTAGATATTTAAAAATGAGTAAGAATAAATCTTTCAGCATATTATTATTCCAAGAAATACTTGGGTAATTTGAATATGTTTGTTTGTTAATAATGACCGGCCAAAAGACTTGTTTCTATCCAAGGTGTAGTAAAACCCTAATTTTCAAAAGTCTGAACACTTATTTATGAATCAATTTTTGTTAAAAATTTTAATTAGAATTAGAAGTAAAACCGTTATTTATTAAAAAATTTAAAAATTAAAATTTTATTATATTTTCCTTCTCTGGTTTAAAAATCTCATAATCCCCCCCTCAAAGTTTGAAAAGTGACAATTTCCCCTTGAGATTTTTTCTCTTCTCTTCAACAAAAATTTGTTGTCTTTGGTTGTTGGCAAACCTCCCTCTCACCGTACATCTCCCTCCTAGTCTTTCTCTTCCTTCCCTTTTTGACTATCTTCGATCGAGACAAAAACGAATGGTCTCGTCACAAAGTTGACAAGTCTTCATCTAAGACAAAGATGCATAGTCTTCGTATGAGGCGAAGACAATTTTGTCTTCTTCTTGGCTGGAGAGGGAAGAGAGAGAGACCAAAAGGGATAGATAAGGCGAAAGGGAGGACAACCGATGGTCAGAGAAAATGAATTGTTGTCGGAGAGAAGAGAAAAAAACCTTAGAGGGGAATTGCACTTTTTAAACTTTGGGTGGGGAGAAATTGAGAGATTTTTAAACTTGGAGAGGAAAATGTGATAAAACTTTAATTAAAATTTTTTTTCAATAAATAATAGTTTTACCCTTAATCTTAATTGAAATTGTTAACAGAAATTGGCTCATAGGTGAGTGTTTAAAAGCTAGATAATGAGACTTTGGATTTCACTATACCTTGAGTGGGAACAAGTTTAGAGTTTAAGGTTTTAGGGTATTAGGATTATGGGCTATAAGCCCAAAATAAAGAGGAGATACCAAGGCTAATATACTGGAATGAAGTTTTGCATTGTCTGTGAGTGCATGATATAATTGTATTATTCTCATGATTTCCCGCTAGCTAATTTTTAATAAATCTTCAGCCTTACATTTTCTTCGAATATGTGCCAGTTTAGCAGTTTATGGTATTTGTAAGTATCTTAATATTTGACCTCTCTTGCTGAGAATCTAAGCCTTAGCTGTGTCATTTGCTTTGTAAAATTCTCTGCAAATGTAACTGAATTTCACCTATAGTTGGCAGTGATGTCCGAAACAATCGTTTGACTGCTAGCATTCCTCGGAACATTGGCAATTGCACTGCCAAGTCTTGTATGTAACATTATAATTCATTGAGGCTAGGCTTACTTGAAATGCCTAACTAGTATCAATTTAGCTTTTCAAGGCCAGTTAATTTATTTATATTTTAATCTTTTATTATTACTGGCGGGGACTTGTCATACAACCAGCTTACTGGAGCCACATTGTAGGTGCTTGTCACACTTTTTTTGTTTTTGAAACCAGCTTGGTCTTGATACTTTGAATGCTGAAGTTGCTCTAACTTTTGACTGTTTCTGCTAGATCCTGGCAAGGTAATCAGCTTACAGGGCAGATTCCTTCGGTGATTGGTCTAACGCAGACTTGTACGTTCTTTTAACTAATTGTTTAATGAAGTTATTTCTCAATTTACAAGTGGTCACAACTGACGCTTTATGAATTTCTGTTGTGCGCTTCTGAGATCCCTATCCTGTCCAGGGATTTAAGCTGCAACCAGTTAAGTGGACGAATTCCTCCCATTTTGGGAATTTAACTTACAGAGAAATTGTAAGTATATTCTTGCCTCATTTGTAAATTGTAATTTATTATCCCTGTTTTCTGGTGGGATATTCTCTAATATGAAAAAGTAACACTGACATTATATAAACTGGATATGTCCTGCCAGAATTGTTCCAATCTTTATGGACTTTATTTTCGTGGGGGCGTGCTAAATATAGCTGTGTCAATTTTGTTTTATTTCGTGGAAATTTTTAACCGTTCTCTTTCTCTACAGCCTAATTGGCCGTGCCAAACTTTAAATTCTTCTCTGAAAAGCTTGTAAGTTTGTAAGCATACTTAGTGTTTCAAGATGTTAAGCATATGCTTTGTTTTTGTCAATTTTGACATCACGTGTTATCAGAGACTTGGCATTCAAAGGGTTATACAGGGATGTACCATTCTCAATTTCTAAGTAAAAGCAATTGGAGTTTCTATGAGTTCTCCTGCAAGCAAGCATGTCTCAAAATTTTTTAATTCCATTCATATTGTTACCTTTTTCCTATTGAAAGTACATTACATTTTAATTTTCATCTTCTTACAGAGTTTTGAAAAACAATCAGTTAAATATTAAGATACTTACAAACATTTTTAAAATCTATTAATAAATATTTTTATGTTTTTATTCTTAAACAGCTCCAAGGTTAATATGCAATGTCATTTTGTCTCCAGTAGCCAATGCATATCGTTTTCCACGCACAATCAGCAATGAAATTAGAGTACTGCTAATTCCCTTTTTAACCAAATCGTATTCCCAACAATATTAGTCATCTACACCATCACCATGGCAAAGGCTAACAGAGATTGTAAACACACCTAAGCAACACCCTGGTCCCCAGAGAAATTTTCAAGAGAGGTCTAAAAGATCAATAGTACATCCCAAATATCCCATCTAAGCCATATTATGATAGCTATTGAAGCCTAACTTTTATTAAGACCAAAGAAACTATTCCTTGCATATATATAAATTAAAACCCATCTAGTTTATAGCTCAAATAAAATCTATTAACTCTAGATATTGCAAGATTTCAAGCTTCTAATCCTGAAATGGTCAGTTTGACTCCTCTAGATCCCAGATAGCGAGAAGAAATGGTCATTCTCAAAACTATAAGGACTCGATAAAACCCAACACATTAGATAGCTGAAATTGATGACACTGGCCCTGATGCTAGTAGGCCGAAAGACAACTTCAATATCAAAGCCAGAGTTAAATCTCTAGGTTGCTGTGACACTAATTTCCAATCATGCATCAACCAAAAAGGCAATTGTTTTAAATGAAAATGGCAAAGTGTAACGCCCTTGGGCAAAAGATACCTTACCAGGACTCATCAATTATCCTAAGAATAGAACTGACTCTGGATTCTTGCACATTTCCAAGTAATAAAAAAGTAACCAAAACATATTTATAACATATGTTTCTCTTTGAACATATGCCATGTTCCAAACAAAACAAAATATAAAACTACACAAAGTTAAATTACCTGCTCAAATGCACCTGATATAGTATACAGATTACAGAAATGTTATAGACTACTAAAAAATTATCCTTAACCATCATCAGTGCATAATAACTGTAAAAATGAAACAGGCGCATACTCTGAAAAGAAAAACATAAAATCCCAATTTAAACCAAATATTGGGTGACAAAGGCCACATCAAAATTCTTCACCAAAATCAACCCTAAAACAGAGAAGTTACTAATGTAGCTAGTACAAAACAAAGTCAAAATTATTCACCACAATTGACCATAAAACAGAGAACTTACTTAGTACAGAATCCCAAGACAAACACAAAACCACATGTCCATCTTTGATTCAAACTACCGTACTGTGACAATGTCATCTATCTTCAAAATCATCCGAACACACTCTGTTGCCAGTGTAATTGCACTCGTGCTCACAAGCAGGGGCTGCACCACATTCTCCTCCAAAATATTTGTAATCTGTCCCTTCCTCACATTGATGCCAGCATTGATCTCACCCTGAGCATGCCTGTTCCTCAACTCAGTCACGATGGCAATTGGATTCAATCCAGCATTCTCAGCCAAAGTATAGGGAATAACTTCAAGTGCCTCTGCAAACGACCTCACACAATACCCTTCCATTCCATGCAATACCTTTGCCCATGCACCCAGCTGCCTTGAAAGTTCAATCTCCGGTGCACCACCACCTGCAATCAAAAACCTTTTATTCACCAAACACCTAACCACACACAAAGCATCGTGCAAACTTCTCTCAGCCTCGTCAATCACTAACTGATTCGACCCACGAACAAGCACAGTTGTAGTCCTACCCATATCCCTAATCCCAGTAATCTTCACAATCTTCCCATCTCCCAGAGAAACCTCCTCCACCAAATCTGCATGCCCTAACTTCTCAGCACGGAAATGATCAATATTGGCAATGGGCAAGCAATTCAAAGTCTTAGTGATAAACTCAATCTCATCCCTCTCCACATCTTTAACCACCAAAATCTTAGATTTCGCCAGATAATGCAATGACAAATCTGTCACGGCATCTCTCAAAATACTCTTTTGAATCAACAGCACATTACACCCAGTGGCTTTGATCTTCTTAATCATTCCCAATATATAATTTCTCTCCTCCTTCAAAATCCTATCCATCTGCGTATAATCGGAAACCACAATGCTCTGCTCAATGTCAGTCTTCGGCGGGGAAATCTGAAACTGAATCACAGCAATTTTTGCGTTCTCAACACGCGTGGGTCCGCCTGCAGCATGACTTACTTTCTTATCAAAAACTAAACCTTTGACCATCTCAGTATCATCAACTGTCCCCCCTAACTTCTTCACTATCTTAACATCTCTCAAATCAACTAAATCTGGTTTGGCAGGATCCACCACGGTCAAAACAGCGTCAACAGCCAATGGTGCTAGCAACGTAGAGTACTGACTCACAACCTTGCTATTCAACGAAGTACTCGCTGATTTAATCAAACTCTCACGGTCAGTTAATTCTACCGGAACAGCCATTGCCGTTAAAACATCGTTAGCTTTAATTGCTGCCTTGTGAAGAGAGTCCGAAATGACCGTCGGATGGATTCCGTTAGACAAAAGAGTGAGGCATTGTTTTAACAATGCGCCGGCAATGACTACGACAGTGGTGGTGCCATCACCTGCAGCGGCATCCTGAGACTTCGAAAGCTCGACAAGCATCTTGGCTGCGGGCTGAAGGACTTCCATTTTGTTCAAGATCGTTGCGCCGTCATTTGTAATGATGACCTCGCCGCTGGCAGTGGAAATCATCTTGTCCATACCCTTGGGGCCGAGACTGGTACGAACGGCGTCAGCCACAGCGCGGGCTGCCACGATATTAGCCTGACGGACGTCTTCTTTCCGCTTGTTGTCGACATAAGACTCGGTTTTGGAAGATACAGAGCGAGGTTGGGAGACTGCCGGAGCTGCCATTTGTGGGTTTAAAACCAAACGGGTGGGAATGTAGAGGGAAGATCGAGAGCAAATTGGAAACCCTAGAAGAGATGTGGTGTTCTGGAACAAAGTAGAGTTTGATAGGGAGGGACCGAGAAATAGTGTAACCCTAATTAAGGGAAGTGTTTGGTAGTTAAGATAAGGCTGTTCTTCATTTGGGATAAATACTTCCGGTCATATATTTTTACCAAACGAAGTTAAGTGCAATTAGTTTGTGATAACCAAAAATCACCCACACTACCCGATATTATGCTACAAGGTGATTTGGTGAGTTAATAACTATATGATTATATATTATTTGGATATTTAATTAAATATTTAAAATTCAAAAATTCATCTGATTAATCTGTGTTTGTCTTATTTGGAAAGAGCATTTCTAGTAATAGACTAGTATGTTGTATATTATAATTTAACCTCTACGTAGTCATTTCCCATAGGACTAATTATCCCTGATGGAAGTCTCTGATGACTGTTTCGGTGTCCTCTGCCACTTGATATATTTCTTCTTCATGAAACCAGCATTAGCGGATATGTATAACCAAAGGAGAGACTCAGAAGAGTAAGTATTTACTGACCTTCATCTGTTTAATTTTCAATGTTGTCATGTTTCTTCTTCCAGAAGCTCTTGCAAGGTGTGTGAATTTGTATTTTTTATTTAGTTAATGCTTTGTGTTTGTGTTGTGGGTAGCTTACGAATCCTGAGATGGACATGCAAATACACAACGTGAGGGCAGCTTTATGTTTGGTCATCAGGTGCCGGCATCTGACACGTCCCTGTGTGGTCTCAAATAATTCCTAAAGTGAGCTGCAATGCAAATGTTGCTTGCCAAAGGCCTGTTAGTAGCCATGGCCATGGTTCATAAACCGGCGATTTTGGTTCGAAACCACTGATTCACAGTTTGAAAAAATAAGGACTCTGAATCGAAACCGTAATAGGATGGTTTGTAACCGGTTCAGAATCGAAGATTCTGATTCATGACCCCGTTTCAAAACTGACGGTTCTGGTTCATGACTTCGGTTCAAAACCGACATTGAACCGTCAATTCGAATACATGATCTTGATTTAATTTTTAAATTATTAATTACAATAATTGAAAATTAAAAGAAATACTTAGATTTAATTTTTCAATTAAACTTCTTACGTATCTTCTTGAGGTTTAGAAGAATTAAAGCCTACGTATTTTTTTTACCTTTGCATAATAAAAAATAAATTATATGATTAATTATAAAAGATAATAAAAAATAATAAATAAAATTAATTATAGGAATAAATTCTATAATTAATTATGAATTGTATAATAAAAATTGAAATTGAAATTAATAAAAAATAAAGAAATAATTTAATTAAATTTGAGAGAATTTGATTGAAAGATTGAGAGAGTATTAAGAATTGAAAGAATGAGAATGAGAGTAAATGAGAGAGTTTGAAGGATTTAGTGTGGGAGAGTTGAGAGATTGAATAGATATATATAGGAAAATTTTTTATAAAAAATTTTAAAAAAAGAGGGGGTGAAACAAAATTTACATAAATTTAAATATTTTGCAGGGACCGTTTTGAAATATGCAGGGGACCCGGTTCCCTACAAGGAACCGTTGGTTCCTTTTTTTTTAATTTAAAAAAATTCAAAATAAAATAAATAAAATTACCGGTTCAAAAACTCTAAACCATCGGTTCATAAACTGGATATGAATCGACAGTTTATGGTTTCAAATTATATAAACCGGAATCGAACGGTCAAAATTCGGTTTCGATTTCGGTTTTTTTGGTTCCGGTTTCAGTTTTATTCGGGCTGATTTCGATCTGGTTCACGGGCCAAACCGGCCCATGGTTAGGTGTACCTGTTAGAATATGCCTTAAAAACTAATTGTTTTGTTAGTTTTAAAGGTTGTATATTTTACATATACATTATTAATAATATTTCACATGTTTTTTACATCACTTTTATATCTATATTGTAGTTGTATATTACATCCATATTAGTTATATGTATACGTCATGTGAAAGGCCCGATTAGTTTTAATAAACGTCATCAAATCGTTCTCTGCATAAGCAATCTGTTTGGACAATAATATTGCATAATAAATGTGTATTATATCTCTACAGTATATCAATGGATGATATTAGACATGGTAGATATACACATGGGTAAACAATATAACCATTTGATGGTTAGAAAACTGATAAAAAGTTATTATATTATATTGTTTATCGAACGTGACCACTGAACGATGATCACATGGGCATTAATATGTAGTCAATGATACATCATAAATCATACTAGTGTATAGATCCTTTGACTTGAGATATCACGGTTGCGCTTCGTTTTGGAACGTATGATTCATATGGTGTATACCACGAGGCTAATCATGTCTCGTTCAGAAGCCACTTTAATCATATGTTGCTTGAGCGAGAGGACAAGTGATGATCATACAGAGATCCGTCAGTTTGACTGCTCCCGAGTTCACATGCGAATATCGAGAAACATGAAAATCTAATACACTGGCAGTGTAGATAAAAGTCCACATGAAAAGAGTTTCGATGTGGCACGTTCTAAGGTATGACTTGATATTCGAAAAGATTAAATTTGGATTTTAACATTTCATGAATTCAAGTTTAATCGAGATGTAATGACGAAGGGATTGGACTACATGGTAAGTGTGAGTAAAAAATGTTCATTTGGTATTATGTGAAACTTGTACTTCATTGTGATGTAGGGGTCATAGGACATTGCTAGATGACACCACATGATCAGTGAGAGCTTCATTTTGTAGTGAAAAATGAAGTATATCAATTAACAATAGTTTTAGATTATACAGTAATATAATGAAATGTATTCTCCGATATAGGGCCCACGACTACATCACTATAAACCTTGAAGGTCACACTCATATTTCAAAGAAGAAAATGGTGTTATGAAGCTGAAAATATTTATCCATGGTTGGCTAGCACTTTCCACGGATAAAAAATAGTGTTTTTTGAATAAGATTCGAAAAATTGGTGAAATTTTCATTTTGCACTTTTAAATTGTTTAGAAAGTTAGAATGAATAATTTTCGACACAAATTATTCAATATGTGTCAAATTATAATTTACTTTTAATTATCAACCAATAAGAATTAAACACATGTTTTAACTTGATAAATATCAAGTTTTAGTTTAATAAAACTTAATGGTGTGGTTAAGGAATTAAAGGATAATTTCAAAATGTCAGCAAAGCTTCCTTACATTCACCACTCCTAAACAATTTTAACACAAGTCTTGGCCACGTGATAAATAAAGAAACCACCATTGTTGAGGAAAACGACAGCTCACATTGTCATTTTTTACAGAGAGCCGTGTCCAACTATAACTGCAACACCTTTACCAATTGTCGTCTGTATTATTCTTAAGCAAAATTATTGCTTGGAAGACAAACTTGCGAGAAGGAAAAGTTAAAGCATGTGACCTCTGCAACTAGCAATAAGCTACTGCACTTGTCAACTAAGGTGGACAGGAATCGATGGCTAGCTGTTACCAGGATTTTGGCTATCCTTTTAACTACTTAAGACCTGATATAAGACAACGTCATTGTCGTATGTTCTTACAATTAATTGCAAAAGACAAACAAAACATTAGTCACTGCTGTGACCTTACCTTATCTGAAGCAGAGTTTCAGAGAAGAAACAATAACTCGTCTATACTCTGTCAGGTTTCTTTCTGCAGGAAGAACATGGAGAGAGAAGACCAGAAGCCATCTCTAAATTCACCATTGATTGAAATTTCTGAAGAAACCTTAAACAATCAAACTTGCACCGAGAAGAGGAAGGTTATTTTTGAAGAAGTGAAAAAGCAGCTATGGCTGGCAGGGCCTTTGATCTCTGTTAGCTTGTTACAGTATTGTTTGCAGATGATATCGGTGATGTTTGTGGGTCACCTTGGTGAGTTGTCACTCTCCGGTGCTTCCATGGCCACATCTTTTGCAACTGTAACTGGTTTCAGCTTGTTGGTGAGTTGGGTTGGTGATAAATTTTACATAAATGTTTTAGCCTTGTTAATCATTTTGCATACTAAATTTTCAATAATGATGTGTTTTCTGCAATAGTTGTTTAGAGATAATCTAAGTGGCCATCTTATACTGTCATTTTCAAAGCTTGAAGGTAAGGTATAGATATGTTCTTAAATTGCATATGCAGCGAACCTGTGACCATAGCCATTTCTCAACCCTATGTTAAGTTGTGGATTACAAGTACAAATTAATCCAATTTAAATGGTCAAAAGGATACTGTATCAAAAGATAGCATACAAATACTATAAAAAGGTAAAATATGATAAGGGAAAATTATCAGGGTGTGAAGGCATGCAAGTTAGATTTTTGCAAACTAAAGAAAACTATTGTTGTTTATCTGTGTGTTACATGTTGTCGGCCTGCTTATTGCTTTCACATTACGGTCCCTTGAATATCAAACTCCACCTCTAGTATATCAGTTGACAAGTTCTTAATTCTTACTAACGTATCCAGACTGTTTTACTACTCTTATTGTTGAACAGTTTACTTGATATAACAAGGACAAATAAGTTGAAATAGAAAAACTATCTTATGAAAATTGTGAGGTGCCTTATCGAATCTAAGGGAGTAGATCTTTAAGAGATTTCTATAGATAAAATCAACGCTTATATGTACTTGAATAAAAATTGAATCGCTGTGTTTCTTTTTGTTTTAATAGGGGGGAATGGCAAGTGCATTGGAGACACAGTGTGGACAATCATATGGAGCAAAGCAGTATTCAATGCTTGGAATACACATGCAGAGAGCCATTTTTGTTCTTTTACTTGTTAGCATTCCCCTCTCCTTTATCTGGGCAAACACAAGATCCATTCTTATTGCTGCACACCAAAATTCTGATATATCAAAAGAAGCAGGATTATATGCTCGTTTCATGATCCCTAGCCTTTTCGCATATGCTATTCTTCAGTGCCTGACTCGATTCTTGCAAACACAGAATATTGTATTTCCAATGATGCTAACCTCTGGAGTTACTTCTTTGTTACACATACTTGTATGTTGGATTTTGGTTTTCAAATCTGGTCTTGGAAGTCGAGGAGCTGCCTTGGCAAATTCAATATCCTACTGGGTAAATGTGATACTTTTGGCAATTTATGTCAAATTTTCTTCTTCATGCGCAAAGACTTGGACAGGATTTTCAATGGAAGCCTTGCACAATATTCTAAATTTTATTGGACTTGCTATTCCTTCAGCTGTTATGGTCTGGTAACTAGCTTGTTTCTTCTCTTTGCTCTATGTGGTTGCTTATTGAAATTTAAACAAGAATCAGAATGCTTTGCTATTAGAATACACAAACACTTAGTGTAAGATTTTAATTTATTTGTTGACTTTGAAGCTTAGAGATGTGGTCATTCGAACTGATGGTTCTCCTCTCTGGTCTTCTTCCTAATCCAGAATTAGAAACTTCAGTGCTTTCTATAAGGTTAGCCTTTTTAGCGCTAGATACTGACAGTTCCTTGAAAATTTCTTTGCTTCTCTTGAAACAGTTGTTTCTTCTTTTAAACATGGCATATTATTTTTCTGACCAAATATTTGCATTTCCCAGCCTTAATACTGCTGCAACAGTTTGGATGATCCCCTTTGGACTTAGTGGTGCTGTGAGGTGACTTGCAAGCTAAGGATTTTCATGTTTAATATTAACTATTTCTTTAGTAATAAATCTAATGTAAACTTGAAGTAATCAAATGCAACCTACTAATGTGTTTAATGTTTGTAATTACAGCACTCGGGTGTCCAACGAATTAGGAGCAGGGAATGCAGAAGCTGCACGTTTAGCAGTATGTGTTGTCCTAGTCATGGCCATTACTGTGGGCATTTTGGTTGGATCAGTGCTGCTTTTGATACGCAACATCTGGGGTTATGCTTATAGCAATGAAATACAAGTGGTTAAATATGTGTCCTCCATGATGCCTATTCTTGCAGTGTCAAACTTTTTAGATGGATTGCAGTGTGTTCTTTCAGGTTCTTATTGCCTCGTTTGAAAAAATTAATTTCTATACACTGGTACTATACAATCATCTTGATTGCAATGGATCAGGCAATGCTAGAGGATGTGGATGGCAGAAGATTGGTGCATTTGTTAATCTTGGATCGTATTACTTGGTGGGGATTCCTTCTGCTGTTTTGCTAGGCTTCGTTCTACACATTGGTGGCAAGGTAAAAGGATCCCACCACAATTTTTCTCTTCTACTTCATGTTCACTTAATTGCAACTACTCTGCAGGGGCTTTGGCTTGGTATTATATGTGCCCTCGTAGCGCAAGTTTCATCTCTTTCAATTGTTACAAATCGTACTAACTGGGAGCAAGAGGTACAACACATTATATTTCAATGTACATGTTAAGGATTTTTTGTTCTCTTCATCATAATTTTCTCCATAATTATATATGTTCTACATCTATTTATTGTCTTCATTCTTGTTCAGGCCAAAAAAGCCACAGAGAGAGTGTACGACTCTGTAATCCCTGTTAATACAGTGTCCTGAAGATGATTTTGTTTACAGATGCTGTGTTATTTGCTCTGGGAAATTGGTATCTGAGATGGCTCTGGGAAGCAGAACTTGTGAAGCCAAATTACTGGCATGACAATTTTAGCATTTTTCTACTAAACCGATGTGTTGTAATAACCTTGATGTATTTACTAGGATATGTAAAACGGATCAGACCGATTAGAATAATATATGAATAACGTGTTATATTGTATTAGGCAACAGCATTGATTTGGCACATAAGAGTGCCTGCCTAATAAGCTTTCTTCCTATGCAGCATTTTCCTCTAGTGTAAGTATCCAGATCATCTTGTAACTGCATTCTCATTTCTCCTTATTGTCAGACAACGAAAGCTCTGCAGAGAGAAAGAGCAAGTATGCAACATAATTCCTGAGCACATATGGGTTCAAGAAGCTTGAATTATTGTTACATCACCAAATATTCAACAAGACACTTCAGAAATCAATTCTTCTGTCCAACCATCTTTACAAAGTACTATAATCAATAAATTATGAGCGATATAACACATCCCAAATCTTATTCCAAATTTTCATATCAAATGGTGTATTCTGACTCCCTCATAAAATAACCAGCAAGAAGAAAATCTAAGAAGAAAGCTAGCTTTGGTTCATTATGTCACCAACATAGAAAAACAAGGTAGAATCAGTAAATAATATTTCCACTTTATATAGAACTCAAGTGCCCACTAACACAAGTTCAACTGTCCTTAAGTGTAGACTCTCATTAAACAAATATTAAACCCCTCAAAAATTGGCCCTACATGGGCTAGCATACAAGTTCTAATAGAATGTGGAGTAACAATTCTTTTCCTTTACAATTATTTTTGAGTCCCCACTTCAGTCTCAGAAAAGAATGAATTTCAATTCCAACAAGAATTGATTCCTCTTGATGATCTCAAGCCAAACAATAGCCGAAAAAGTGCTACAAGAAGCGATTGGAGACTGCCAAATAAATATAACTTCAAAATCATTGCATACATCCTAAATGAGTGCTGAGCAATTTGACATCCCTTGATTATAATAATCAGGGTACAAACAACAGTAACTTGGTTTCTTCCTATTCCGGGTGTTGAAATTCAAGATCCAGTTTCCTTTTTAGATGGGATCTGTCAGCACTGCAAACAAAAAGAGAATGAATCAAATGACACTTACACCTAGAAGGATTGTGCGGCAATGAAAAAAAATACAAATGCAAGGTTTAAAGCTCCATCCTCCCATTGAAACACAACAAAAAGGATCCAGAAGATAATGCTTTACCTGTTAATAGTAGGTCTACTTGGGGGTTTTGATGCAAAGATGGAAAAATCTACTGACATTGGCACTTGTTCATTCCTTCCAGCAATGTCAACATCTGCCTGTTTCACTTCACTAGCAGGCTCCTCAATCTTATCAAGTCGGTGAGCATTTCCTGCAAATACTTCACGTTCCAGCATCACTCTCCTTGACTTTCTTGGTGGTGACAACACAGTAGGACCCTCCTGAGGGTTAAAATCTGAAGCTTTAGACACCCGCTTAGGGGCAGGTCTAGGAAGTTTGTGTGGCTCTGTAGGCAGTGGTGCAGAAGTGAAGTATCTAGATTGGAGACCAGAGATGAGAGCCAAAACTAAAGGAACCAAAAAATAATAATAAAAAGATAAATCCCAATTGAACAGTTCTGAATACCTGTGCTCTAGTGCCTGCTGTGCTGTAATTCTAGTTTTCGGGTCATAAGTTAACATCTTCGATAACAAATCTAGAGCATCATCACTCGCTGTTGGAAATAATGAACGCAAAGGAGGTGCAGCAACATACTGGTATTCCACATAATCAGGCAGGTATGCTAAATCAGGCCACTGAGAAGGTGTTGCAGTCCCCAAAGCAGCAAAGATCTTTCCTAGTTGATCAATATCACTTGTCCCCTATTCAATATTAAATATCACAAAAATAATCAGATAAAGTAAGATAGACAGTTCAACAAAAATGAAATTGACCTGTATGCTTTTAGCAGAAACATATAAAGGGTGTGAGACTCAATGCCTCAATTAGAAGGTCCAAGAGTGGCAAGGCTGTTGCTAGTCACAGTAAAATAGGCTAAACTTTCCAGTCAACTGTAACAGTGCTTTGAAAGGATAATACAAGTGATATTCAGTTTAAGTCCAATTCAATTTTATTTAATATTATGATTGAAATCATTTCATACTTTAAAATTCAATTAATTTCAAACTTCAGATATTTTTTTGTTTGACAGGTGAACTTTTGAAATAAAAATGATGAAGCACTCTAGATATAGTTAACTGTAACATCCTCCCATGCTAGTTCTTAGCTACTGATGTGAGTGGAAAACTGGAAAAAATCAGAAAGCAGAGAATGAAATCAATCACTGTAGCACGTTTGAATACACAAACATAGAAGTACAAAGAAACATAATCAGTAACATCAGAAGGATTTGAACAACCATCAAGCAACTCCTTGAGTATCAAAATCACATAATTATAGGTCAGAAGATCCAATAAAAATAACAATATAAAATCGCTTTTACCTGCAGAAATGGTCGACGGTTGAGAAGTTCAGCAAAAATACAGCCTGCTGCCCAAACATCCACCCCAGAACCATACTGTTTGGCCCCAAACAACAGCTCAGGTGATCTGTACCACCGAGCAAACACCTATACATAAATGACAAATGCCATTACCTCAGCTAAATTTCTACGATTATAACTCCATTCACCCAAAAGTTTTGAGATGAAAAACACCACTGTAATACATTATCAATTTTCTAAATTAAAACCACCACACTATCAACTCAGAATACATGAAAAAATAATATTTGCACTCTTATGCATCAGATTGAAAATTTTACTATTATAGACTTGCAAAATAAGTAATAATAACCATATTAATCAGCGACCATGCAAACAGCACAAAATAAATGACCATGGCTAGCATCAAATATATGTGAATGAGGAGAAAAAAAAGTGCAGGGAAAATCCTTGGACACTTGTTGCTATGGTGTACAACAAAAAGATAAGAACATATACCTCATATTATCCACTGCCACCATTTCTAATCCACGGATAATATATAAACTAGCTTTAATATTTGGAAAATTACATGGTTTAGACTAGACAGCTAGGACTGTTAAATCAAACTATGTGCAACAATAGAAAGGACCAGCAGGCAACTTTAGAATAAGGATAAGCATACCTGGTGAGTAAACCTACGATCAGGACTCCCAAATATGCGTGCTAAACCAAAATCAGCAAGTTTAAGCTGTCCATTGGGTCCTATCAGCAGATTATTTGGCTTCATATCCCTGTCCAGCACAAAAAGGATACATTTGAGATAACTGCAAGTGAAAAGGTCTTACCAACCAGGCAAAGAAAGAAAAGAACCTATGCAAAACCCATTTCTTGTGGCAAAAAGCAAGCCCTTTTAAGGTCATCTGCATGTAAGATTTTATGTCAGCTGGTGAAAGAAATATATTAGCGTTGCGAATAACCGTTTCAAGGTCAGTCTCCATGAATTCAAACACAAGATGCAAGTTTCCCTTGTGAGGGAATGCATCAATTAACTCAATTATGTTTGGATCTTTCAGTTCTTTTAGCAATTTTATTTCTCTTAGTGCTGTAAAATTTACTCCCTCCTTTTGCTTTCCAAGCCGAATTTTCTTAATTGCAACTGTCTGTCCTGTCTGCAAACACCAAACACATATGTTTTTTTCAAAAACATTCTATTTTAATCAAGATAAAAGGATTAATTAAATAACTGGCAATAAATTTCTAAAATTAAAAACATAGATATAATTTATATAGATTACTTAAGATTAATCATAGATTTCACAACAAAGATGTTGCTTAAGTTTACTAGCTAAACAGTATTGGAAAATAAAAGAAAGTGAAATTTTATAGTTTATTTCAAATTAAGATCTAGATAGCCGTCCAATTACCAATTATATTTTCTTTTGTGATGGAATCTTAAGGTTTAACATTGAACAGATAGTAATATCCTTTAGACATCTGCTTATTTCTTTTTTTTTTTTTTAATTTTTTTAAGAAACAAACTACATTTCATTAAATACACCACAAGATTTCACACACAGTGGTGACCGGCAAGCCACTAAATTGAGGAATATAAATAAATAGACAAGCAACTAGGACTGCAGCTTCCCAATCAGGGTGAGTGAAGAAAAAGGAATACCTCTGAACTCAATCCATGACCAAAGTGAAGCCAAAAGAATGAACTATATCCAGCAATACTATAACCAATTACCATACAACTGAACCCTTCCACCAAGTTGCTTAGCCGTAAACTAACTCAATTTCTAGAGCATCAAACCAACTATCATTTACCTACATTATCCTTTTTTCCACCACTGAGCCCTTCCCGTAAAAGCATTCTCGTTAACTTTTCAATCTTTTTTGGCACTTTTAACTAGAATCTTGTAAAAGAGAAAGAAAAATTGGCTAAACTGCTGACAAAACCATTAAATCATTCAACAAGTTCTTACTAAATTTCAAATAATTCACCCAAAAAAAAAAAAAGCAACTAAAATAACTAAAGTATTAATTATGATAATCAATTCAACAGAACCTTCACTCAAATAAGCTCATTAAAATGCCCCCTTAGAGCAACAAATGAAATAACAAAATGCACTTGAGTTGCTTAACTTTCTGAAAATAACATTCTAAACAAAAAATTCAAACGTATTGGTATTTCCCTTTCCATCCTATATGGTTATAAACCAAAACGATTTAACGTACAATTTAGTCAAAACTAAGCAATTACAAACATAAAAAGACAAAAAGCAAATCATCATAAAAACCCAATTCTCTTCATCAGATAAATCTAATCACATACCAAACAAACAAAAAAATTAAATAATAATAATAGTAAATAATATAATCATAATGAAGAGCTAGGGTTTCTCTTGATCATACCTTAGTATCAATGGCTTTGTAAACAACACCGTATGTACCTTCACCGAGCACTTCGCGCTTGAGGTACCTATCGGCGACTTTCTTTGACAGATCGACTTGTGTCATATTGTTTTTTAATTTTCGAATTATTCTTGCTATTTCTGTTGATATTTATGTACATATACAGACCGGGTCAGGTTTGAGAATTTTGTGGGTATATCATTTTCTGCGAAAAAAAATATATATCCGAGAGAGTTAAGTGTATAAGGTGGAGATGTGAAGTCTGAACTGAAGAAGGGAAAGGAAGGGATTGAAGCTTAAGGAGGAGAAATCCCAGCAGGTGACTGATTTAGTGAAAGAGTAAAGCCAACAAGCCAAGGTGTATTCAATGACAATTTTTAAATTTAGTAGGGATCCTTTTGTCATTAAACCTGTACTTGGTTTATTTCGGATTTATGTTTATTTTATTATTGGATTCATGGTTTAAAAGATCGACCGGTTCAACGTAAGATTAAGAATAAGGGAAATTTTAAAAAATGGCCAAAATGCCCTCCCATTAAGCAAAAATAGCCAAAATCACTATTTTCAAGCCAAAATGCCCAAAATCACTGTTCTAAAAAAAAAATGCCTATGACTTTTTTTAATACCAAAACTACCCTTCCCCTCATATTTATATAACTCTCCCACTTACTATGGGGTTTTAATGTAATTTTAGATAAATATGAGAGGTTTTTGGATATTTTATATTATAATGGCATTTTGATATTTATTTATTTATTTCAAACTTTTTCTAAAATGTCAAAATTATCCTTCCCTTCGTTTATATAACTCTCCTCACTCATTATGGAGGTTAAAATAATTTTAGATAAATATGAGGAGTTTTTGGATATTTTACATTATAAAGGCATTTTCATTTTTCAACTTTTAGAATTCGAATTTCAGTTCCGTTTTTTCGAATTTCATCGTTTTACGATATATCGATTCGTATTTTTCAGATTTCTGAAGGATTTTCCGTTTGTTGCCATTCTAGGGTTTTTCAACTTTTACAATTCGAATTTCAGTTCCGTTTTTCGGATTTTATCGTTTTACGAGATATCAATTCGTATTTTTCAGATTTCTGAAGAATTTTTCGTTTGTTGCCATTCTAGGGTTTTTCAACTTTTAGAATTCGAATTTCAGTTTCGTTTTTTCGGATTTCACCGTTTTACGAGATATCAACTCGTATTTTTCAGATTTCTGAAGGATTTTTCGATTGTTGCCATTCTAGGGTTTTTCAACTTTTAGAATTCGAATTTTAGTTCAGTTTTTTTGAATTTCAACGTTTGACGAGATATCGACTCGTATTTTTCAGATTTCCGAAGGATTTTTCGTTTGTTGTCATTCTAGGGTTTTTCAACTTTTAGAATTTGAATTTCAGTTTCGTTTTTTCAGATTTCACCGTTTTACGAGATATCGACCCGTATTTTTCAGATTTCTGAAGAATTTTTTGATTGTTACCATTCTAGGGTTTTTCAACTTTTAGAATTCGAATTTTAATTCAGTTTTTTCAAATTTCACCGTTTGACGAGATATCGACTCGTATTTTTCAGATTTCTGAAGGATTTTCTGTTTGTTGCCATTCTAGGGTTTTTCAACTTTTAGAATTTGAATTTTAGTTCCGTTTTTTCAGATTTCATCGTTTTACGAGATATCGACCCGTATTTTTCAAATTTCTGAAGGATTTTTCGATTGTTGCTATTCTAAGGTTTTTCAACTTTTAGAATTCGAATTTTAACTTTTAGATAAGGATTTTATTGTTTTTTCATGACAAGATTATTTAAAAAATGAACTCAAATACGATACACATTCATATATAACCACAAATAAAGTATATCATATACATATGAAAATACAATAAATATATACATCTAAACATAGAAATAATGATAAATATACATCCGTGAGCTACTCGATACAATGAAAATACAACTGTGTCGCTAATCGTCGACGCATAGTATAAATGAGGAGGAATTAGCATCGGGTAAATCGGTGTACTCACGAATCTCAGCGTACCACGGTAAACCCTCCTCGATCACTGATGGACGAAGAGGGAATGTGATATCCTCCTAGTGATGAAGATATATAAGTTAAAATAATTGTAACATATAATGAATTAATCGACTTATTAATTTACTAGTACATACCGGATCACTAGTGAAAATACGACCTATATGAGTCCAACTAGGGACGTCTCGCGTACGCCATCGAAACATATGTGGGGACGCATACAGATCGACAAGGTCAATCCAATCGTGTAATGTGTCCAGAGTCTCATATATCCAATATTGCAATATAATCATTTACAATTTAAATAAATCATTTGACATTTTTTCAAATTAATATATATAATCAATAAATTTAACTAACCTGAAAGGCGAAAGGAAATCCATAGAGGTCGTACCTACGCATCTCAGGCATCCGTCCGGAGCATACTCTGTCACTCGCCTGTGACATAGACTCGTATGTCATCTGCCACACAGGAACACCCCAGGGATAGGAATTAAACCCATCCAGATGATCGACCAACTGTAAATACTCTAAAGACACCTTCTTTCGCCGATCATTTCCTAACAAAACCATGTGAAGAACATACAATAATGCCATCTTGACTGCATCAATATCGTCATCCCCCCACGGCCTCGATAAGAAAACACGCTCTAGGTCATGATACTATACCTTCGGACAACCTCGAAAGTACGTATCTCTGATCCTATGACTGGAGGAGCGTAGAATATATGAAGAAATATCAGTGCGTTGACTAAACGAAAGACCCGTCACCAATGCAAACTCAAACGAGCTAAAACGAACATCAACCCCACTAATCCGAAACCAAAACTCATCTCTGGCAGAGAATCGATGTAGCTATCGTAGTATAAATGAATGAACTAATATACCAGAGAATTTAGTCTCGAGTAAACGAAGAAGATACCCGAAACATGTCCTCTCAAATAGTCGTATCTGCTCCGGGGTCAGTGTAGACATAACCCTACATAATGCTGTGCGCTGTGCACGACATATCAGATCTGTCCAAAAGTGTCTGGACTCATCAGGGATTTACAGCTCGCTTTCAACACGTATTCTTTTGCGAGAAATATCCTGCAAAAATTTACAAAATTCGTTAGTTATGCATAAATAGCAAATATATAAACAAATGTCTTCATGGAAAAATCATAAAAAGAAAAAAAAATACAAAACAATAAAGGTGATTGAAAAATTTTAAGGTTGAAAACCCTAAAATGACAACAATCGAGAAAATCTTCAGAAATCTGAAAAATACGAGTCAATATATCGTAAAAAGATAAAATTCGAAAAAACGAAACTGAAATTCAAATTCTAGAGGTTGAAAAACCCTAGAATGGCAACAATCGAGAAATTTTTCGAAAATCTAAAAAATACGAGTCAATATATCGTAAAACGATAAAATTCGAAAAAACGAAACTGAAATTCAAATTCTAGATGTTGAAAAACCCTAGAATGGCAACAATCGAGAAATTCTTCAGAAATCTGAAAAATACGAGTCAATATATCGTAAAACGATAAAATTCGAAAAAAGAAACTGAAATTCGAATTCTAGAGGTTGAAAAACCCTAGAATGGCAACAATCGAGAAATTCTTTAGAAATCTGAAAAATACGAGTCAATATATCGTAAAACGATAAAATTCGAAAAAACGGAACTAAAATTCGAATTCTAGAGGTTGAAAAACCCTAGAATGGCAACAATCGAGAAATTCTTCGAAAATCTGAAAAATACGAGTGGATATATCATAAAACGGTAAAATTCGAAAAAACAGAACTGAAATTCGAATTCTAAAAGTTGAAAAACCTTAGAATGACAACAATCGAAAAATTCTTCGAAAATCTGAAAAACGATAAAATTCGAAAAAACGAAACTGAAATTCGAATTGTAGAGGTTGAAAAACCCTAGAATGACAACAATCGAGAAATTTTTTGGAAATCTGAAAAATACGAGTCGATATATCGTAAAACGGTAAAATTCGAAGAAACGGAACTGAAATTCGAATTCTAAAGGTTAAAAAATCTTAGAACGGCAACAATCTAGAAATTCTTCGGAAATCTGAAAAATACGAGTTGATATATCGTAAAACGGTAAAATTCGAAGAAACGGAACTGAAATTCGAATTCTAGAGGTTGAAAAACCCTACAACAGCAACAATCTAGAAATTCTTCGGAAATCTGAAAAATACGAGTCGATATATCGTAAAACGGTAAAATTCAAAAAAACGGAACTGAAATTCAAATTCTAGAGGTTGAAAAACCCTAGAATTGCAACAATCGAGAAATTCTTCGCAAATCTGAAAAATACGAATCGATATATCGTAAAACGATAAAATTCAAAAAAACAAAACTGAAATTCGAATTCTAGAAATTGAAAAACCTTAGAATGGTAACAATCGAGAAATTCTTCGGAAATTGAAATTCGAAAATTCGAAAACTACGCGTCGAGAAGCCTTAGATGTGAAAACTATCAATTTACCCCCTGAAAAAATGTCTATTACAAACAGGTCCAATATTTCCTTTTGCCGCTCAGTAATTCTCGAAATTATTAGCGCCCCTTTAGATTCAAAATTGTTAATTTTCCCCCTAATCCACTGTGAAATGGCAAATTTCAGAAACGCCTACAGTGGACTACTAATAACAATCGGATCCCTATTATTTTCAAAAAGCCACTTAAGCCCGCTAACCACTGTCACAGTGGGCTGTTCATCTTTACAGTGGAAAGCACTGTTCCACTGTCGCACTGCCGATGAATTCCGACGCAATTTTCAGCCAAAAATCGCTCATTCCGGCCTCCAATTTCAACATAAATCGAATCTAGATATGCTTTAACACAAAACCCCTCAACAAATTTAACAAAAACAGCAAAAAATCACAACATATTAAGCAATGTTCAAACCGCAAACCCTAATATTTCAAAACGCAATATCTCACTTAAATCTCAATGAAATGAACAATAATTTGATTCAAACAAGATCACAGAAGACATACTAACCTTGTTGACCATTTTCGGTGGTCGGAGATCAAGAAAATCGTCGGAAATGGCTTCACAGTGGGCGGACAGTGGAACGCTTTTCACAGTGGGAGAAAAGTCTATTTTTTTTGAATTTGCACAGTAATTATGGGCGTTTTACAGTGGGAATTATGAAATTTTGGCTTGTTTATATAGCGGGGTATTTTAGACATTTCACAAATGTTGGGCATTTTTGCTTAAATATGAATTTTTTGGACAATTTCGCTTAAGCCCCCTTACTTTTGCCTATTTTTAATAATTTCCCTAAGAATAAATACGTCTATAGGCCATACCAAACTGTATTAGGCCAATTTTGATACAATCCACTGTGTCCACAAAGAGCAATCATTGTGAGTCATAACAGCAACCAGCCCACTGAAATTACAAGGCCTGGTGCACGATACAAGGCCTTCATTTTTATTTCCTTGAACGTTAATTCATGAGTGCATTTGTTTTACTTGTAAACAAGAACCATAAGCAATGATGTCATTGCCCCTATCCAAAATAATTATTTAATCCCCAACAAACCCCTCTTTTGTTATGCACGGTGGATTTTTCCACCATATGTTTTTTACTTTAGCCAAATGATAATGTAAAGGCATTAAATGTCTTGAAAACTTAGCTTGAAAGAAAACCACTTGTTGACTGGGGGAACGGCAAATTTCCTATAAATACCCCCTCCTCTCCTTATAAATATACACACTTCTTCATTCAAGATTTGCTCTTTGTCTCTTCACTCTAGCTTTTTTCTTCTTCTTTCGTCGCTTCGACTTAATGAGATAATAATTCTCTTTTTACAATTCGCTCATTTTGTCATTTATTTTATTATATTTATAACATCTTTTTATTTCTTTCCTGCAATAACCCCATCAATCAAATTTTTTATTTAGAATTCTCCTGTTGAACTTTCTTCCTCCATGTAGGAAACTTCCTTGAATTCAAAACCCAAAACAGGAGGCAAAATTCTTTGCTAAATACTATATATATTAGATCCATAATCACCAGAAATTATATTAAGATCAGAGTTCATATCCAAGTTTATCAACATGGGTGAAGTGAAGGTGATTGGCTCAACTTTAAGCCTTTTCTGCACAAGAATTGAATGGGCTCTCAAGCTTAAAGGGGTTGAATATGAATACATAGCAGAAGACTTAATGAACAAGAGTCCAATCCTTCTGAAATACAATTCTGTGCATAAGAAGATCCCTGTGTTGGTTCGTAATGACAAACCAATTGCTGAATCACTTGTAATTCTTGAATATATCGATGAGTTCTGGAAGGAAAAGTACCCCTTACTACCTGAAGATCCAAGTGAGAGAGCCATGGCTCGTTTCTGGGCTAAATTTGCTGATGAGAAGGTACCTGAAATTGTGTTTTAAACCTTGTTAGGTAATTTTTTTCCATTAACTTTTTGCATATAAAAGCTTCTAATGGTGTCTTTAAACTTGTTCGAAATCAGTGTGTGATGGGTGCATTCGGAGCTTGCTGGAAAGAAGGAGAAGAAAAGGACACGGCAGTGGAGTCTGCAATAGAAAATTTTGCATATCTTGAGAAGCAGATTGAAGGAAAGAAATACTTTGGAGGAGAAGAAATAGGATATCTGGATTTAGCATTGGGGTGGATTCCTCACTGGCTGAATGTAATGGAACAAGTTGGAGAAATGAAGGTGGTTGATGGTGAAAAGTTGCCATTGCTTAATGAGTGGTGTCACAACTTCATCCAAGTTCCGGTCATTTCAAAATTGTCCACTTTTCCGTCTCACAACTGCCCACTTTCCAGACTAGGATAAAGTTTAGAGCAAAACACGATTGTTTGATTCATCACTAAAATTAAAAGTTTACATGTAAAAACACTTCTAGAAAAAATATGCCAAAAGTTTAAGAGAGTGATGGTTGTACATCCTGTCGATAGCAGTATTTATCCCACAAACAATATTAATTATTTCGGTAGTATTATTCATATCTTCAATCAGTTCAAATGAGTATTTGAGTCAAACTCGAACCAATGTATTCTAACAATGACATGCTGACGTGTTATGTCTATGGAGATGATGGAAATGCAATCTTTGATCATGTGATACATATTTAAAAGGAGTGCCACCGTCTTGCTCTGTCCAAGCTTTATAACAATTTTTATCCTTTCATACGTTTTCTTATCCAACACTAAAAGGAGCCAAATGCACAACCATAAAGCCAAATGAATTCTGTATAAATTTGTGCGAGTACACAGTTTCACTTCTATCAAAACCAAGTCAAGAGAAATTAACAGATTCTTCTTGTTTTCTTTCCAGTTTTATGTCATTTATAATTTTTATGTAACTATATATGTTACCTTTTAGCTTGTGGTTTACTGAACTAGGGTTGGATTTGATTTGAATCGAACCAAATAGAGTCATTGACTCGAATCCAGAAGAAGGGAAGATTGAGGAATTGAAATTTTTTTTGCTCAAACTCAATTCGTTTTGTAACATTAAACTCTAACTAAGATAAAAAGCAACTTGATTTTGAATTCAATCCAAGTCATTAGCCAAACTCAAAGCTCTAATTCGGTTCAAAAGCAAATTGATTTTGATTCAATTAGAGTTACTAGCCGAACTTAAGACTCTAACTCAATTCGAAAGCAACTTGATTTTAAACTCAATCTAAATTATCAATAAAACTCGAACCAACTCAAATCGTCCAACCTAAATTAGTCATTACATGTTTCACCTAGATGAATCATTTCATGTTTCAGAAGCAACTTGATATTGAACTAAATCTGAGTTACTAGTTTAACTCGAAACTCTATCTTGGCTTGAAAGTAGATCGATTTTGAATTTAATCCTAATTATTAACTGAACTTAAGTCAATTCAAATTATATCCAACTTATATTAGTCATAGCATGTTTCGGAAGCAATTTGATTATTAAATAGAAATTTGCAAGTGAAGATGGACATGCTTGACAACCAAGTTTCATTCAATATTCAAATGTAATACTTAATGATTAAAAACACGAATATTATTTTAAATATTTATTTAAATGGTACACCGATCTGGTTATCTATAATCCGAACCAATCTTTTCATAAGCTCTATGCCCAATTCGAATCCAACAACATTGTCATATCTTTTAATTACAATTAAAATTAAAATTTTATATTCTTAATAACTATTTTTTTTTTAAATTTATATCATTTAATTTCGAAACCAATGTCATATCTTTTAATTACAATTAAAATTGTGCAATGATAACATCAAGGCTAAAAAGAACCTACCGTACAGCCAACATGTGCCAATGTCAAGTCCACAGAGCATCATAACATATTTCAATTCTAAATAGGTGTTAGACACTCCTCATATTAGAAAGACATTGTTCAAGGTTGACTGGTTAACCACTGGCGTGGGAGAAGAATACTACAAATATCGACCGTGCTGCTCAAAAAGTCTTGCAAAATTATAAGGACTGGCAAGATGCTATAGCCACATTGGTGCAGCTGAGAAAGTACTGCAAAATTACAAAATAACCACCCATGCATACTTTAAATCTATAAATAAATATATATTTAATATAAGTTATTATATAATTTAATAATTTTAAATTAAAAATAAAATAACACTCAATCATCTGATAATACATAAATATATACTTATTTATGTGTTCAAAATAAAAACATATAGTATTACATTTGCAAGATGAATTGAGTATAAAGTTAACCCAAATAAGATCCACTCACATCCAAAAGTACCAGCTCGTGAATTGAAACTTAAAGCTCAACTGAAAAACAATTTAACTTTTAAAGTCAATTTGAGCAATGCTCAAGCTGCCTCAAACTCAGTTTGTTTGATACATAACTTTAATCAAACAAGCAGATTGTAATCATAAATTATAATAACTATAATCAAGTTGTAAAAATTGTAATGGCTGAAGCAGTACATAATTTACACCCATCAAACAACAAACTATCAATTATCCGCTGTTAAAGCCCCCATTTCAATAACATATCTATGATACCAACACCTCTGCAATGCAATGCAATACCCAATAGCTGAATCCAAACAATTTCTCTATCGATTGCTCGTAAGTAATAATGATATATCATCTCAACTCCTTCAGCTGCAATCAATCAATCAAGACTCGCCAAAAGTTGTTCTGCTGATTCAGCTAGCCTGCCATGGCAAATGCTCCAAACACAATGAGAAGGAAATCAGGCAACATCCTATAGCAAATATTGTAATCAATAACACTTTGCATGCACAATTGGCTAAACTTTAAAAATTTGACATGATAATTTTAAATGTAAAATGGTTATACTGAAAATCTGTAACCATTGAGTTCCAGAGTGGAAAAAACCCAAAACTTCAACATTCTTTACAACAGATAATCCTCACCTCTAGTAACAAAATTGGTTATGCACTAGCACAAAGATCGGTCACTTTTCCCACTGCCACAGTTTTTCCTATAAAAAGAAAGCAAATATGTAATTTCAATGCATAAAGAGATATGAATAATCAATTGCAAAATAACATATCAATTACCTTCTGTACGAAGAGTGAACCTTCCAAGCTGTGGAAACTCTGAGAACTTCTCAATGCATATCAAGTTATTCACCTGATATAGAAGTCTTTACGATCAAACTATTTAATATAAAAAAATACTCAAATTTTTTGGTTTGGTCTCTTCTCAACTCAAATTCACAATTTATAGTCTGTAAATATAAAACTGGTAGAAATCATTTCATGTTATTAATTTTTGGAGAGGACAAAGTCCACCATTCTATTAACTCTGTCAAAGTTGCAACGTATTTTGTGTGTGATAATCAGCAAATGAGATTTAATTTTCAACTCATAGTAGACAAAAAAAGTGCATTCTTCTATATATTACCGAAAGCAAAAAACAATATATGATTACCAATTTACATTTCAAAAAAGAAGAAAAACTACTCTTTCAAGTCTAATAATCTACAAGTGAGCAAACCTGAACGCGGCATACAACAACGGCACCATTCTTCACAAAGAGAACTTTCTTTTTCATGGGTTTCTTTGTCTTTGGATCAATTTGCTGTAATAGCTCAACAATCTCACATTCCTCAACAATAGAATGAATGTGCAAGACAGCCTTATAGCCAGCAGTAAAAATTGCCTAAAAGAATAACAATATTTATAGGTTACAGATAAATAGGCATATTCACCAACAGAAAATCTAAGAAAACACAATACGCATGTTAAAGAATTTTAAATAGGAATCTAAGAAAATGAAAAACTAATGACTAAGCATACATTGTCCAGCAGCTCAAGGATCTGTAACTGGGCAACAAATTCAGTGACTGCAACTATCGGTCTGGCTGCATGGGCAGAAAATTAGGTAAGAAAATCCAAAACAAACAACAAGTTTACATTAGTAATATGCTTTTCAAACTAAAACAATACAACCAAAAGAAAGATTAAAATTGTTAACATGCATAGATTCATTAACGAAGATAAACATCAGATTGGTTAAGATGAAATAATTTAGATTATTTAATGATTCTCCCACACAATAATAACAGCCTTTATAACATCTGCTGAATGATTACGTGGAAGAATACCATAGCATAGTCAAAAAATCTTCCAGTTATAGACACCTCATTCAAAATTTCATTTTCTTTTCATGGTGCAATAAATTTTCCCCCTTTTCTGGGATAAGAAACAAAAGAAATTTTACTAAAAGTAAAAAAAATAATTGGATGTGTGCCAATAATGCACCAATAAAGCAAAACAGCACAACCCAGTCAACGGATCTCAGCCATTGGATTTCCAACAGATGTGAACATTTCAAACAGGAGAAAGGCACCTGAAAGCTTTTTCATGGATATCAGTTAATAAGAGTAATGTTTTGAAACTATTTAAATCATTGGATTAATGCATTTAAATGATTGATATTTTACTCACCAACACTTGACAGGACAAAACCAGATATTATATCCTCATCTTCAATCCCAGCCAATCTCACTCGTAGATTTTCGCCAGGCCCCGCACACCTAACCTTATCTTCATCACAGTATACAGCAATAACTTTTACTTGAGCCTGCAGAATTATTATTAAGATCCTTGACAACCATCAACGATATAAATGTATTTGAGATACAAACAAATAATAGTAATAATAATAATAAATGAACGGGTTGGAAAGTAGGTCTAGAGAAAGCACCTTATTTGGCATGACCAACAAGGAATCACCTTCACACACACTACCGGATTCTACTTTTCCCATCACAACAGTTCCCATATCTTTGAATTTGTCAATTATAGGCATCCTGCAAGTCATACATAAATATCAAATCAACAGTTCAAGCAAAGTAAATTGTTCAATATCGTTATGGGCCAACATCATCAATGTTGAACAAAAGTTTATAAATTTAAGGAATAGATCCAATCAAGAAAGATTACTGCATACCTAAATGGACCTTTAGGATCTCGTGAAGGAACCTCAATGGCATCAAGGGCTTCAAAGAGACAAGGACCATTCCACCATGGGCATACACTTTTTTGTACTCTTGTTTTCATATTTGTGCCAATCAAACCAGAGATTGGAAGAAACTGGACATCTACAAGTTTATGTAACAGGAATTTAAGCAATAAAATAAACAAATACAAGCAAGCAAATGCAATTGACTGCTGCATGTTCAACAATACAGAACAGATGACCACCTTTAAATTATATCATTGGCTAACTACCAAGTAATACATGTTCAAAATTATATCTTGTTTGACAAATTTGTAAAAAGATCAGGGTGCTTTTAAAATTTTTTAAAATGTTAATATATCCTTCAATAGTTTCAAAAATGGCAATTACACCCAAAGATCTTAATAAACCCAATAAATTAAAGATGTAAATATCATATTACAAACTATTAGCACTATAATAATATTTCAAAATATGTTGAAATGAATATGATAATTTCCGAAGGAGCAGTGACGTGGTTAGGGTTTTCTAAAGATTTTAAGGATTTATTTATGAGTTTTCAAACTTTTTTAAGGATTAAATTGTTGTGTTTAAAACATTAGAATCTGATTTGTAAATGAGTAGTTTTTTATATATTTTTTTTAAATTAATGGATGCTAAAATTGTTATTCCACCCTTACACCATTAGTTTTGATTTTGGGTGGGAAATGTTATTTATGTCATCTAGGGGTGGAAAAGTGTTTTTAGGCCAAACCTTGGGTGGGAAAATGTAATTTACTCAAATAATAATAACAAAAAATAAGTAGAAAAGAAATGCACGTAAAACTCTCCACCCTACAACTTGGTCCTCTTCCAAGGGATGGATTTCACAAAGACCCCAGACTAAGGATGATACAGAACATTGAATTAAGGCATCCCTATAAGAAAACTCTCTATGCTAGAAATATTGTAAGTAAACAGCCTATGGCTGGAAAATATGCAAGGCAATCAGATAAAACCATTTCCCTTCATCGCTTTTGAAAAATTAAAATGTTGTATAAAGATTTTTTTTTTTTTTTTGAGAACATAACTTGTTGAACAAGACAATATCTGCCAGTCCAGCAACAAAACATAAAATCATTTCTAATAGAAATTTCAGGAAACCATTAAAAAAAATACCTTTCTTCACATTGTACCCTGAGGACTTTAAGAATGGTATCATCTTTGTCTCAATTTCATCATACCTGGGGAAAAGGCCAGAATAAAGAACAAGCTAGAACAAAACAAAGACAGACAAAAACAAAAGTCATGAAGCAGGTAATAACCTCTCTTTTGACCAGTTCACGGTATGATCATCCATTTTGTTCACAACAATGAGCAGCTTAGAGACACCCAAGGTTTTAGCCAGCATCACATGTTCACGGGTCTGTCCACCTTTCTCATATCCAGTTTCAAATTCTCCTTTTCTAGCTGATATTACCTAATTAATAAAGAGTTTGTGATCATTTAAAACTCAATATGCAGGATCCTTAAAAAATATATGGAAATAAAAGATCAATACTAATTACCAGTACTCCAATATCAGCTTGAGATGCCCCACTAATCATATTTGGAACATAACTCTTGTGACCCTGAAGAATCAATAGAATCACAAGTGAAAATAGTTCTAGTACAAAATCAGAGAAATTATGTTTAAGCTACCAATCTTTTTACTGGAAAAAATAGAAACCAAATGGACCACAGCCACATTCCCAAAGGAGGAGCAAACTCTTAGGCAGTACACTTAGTAAGATGTTACAAGTTCGGAAGGATAATAGTAGAACTTTCTCGAATATAAAAATTAATAAATAATCAAGATGTAACCCTTGGCAGTTCATTGTTCAAAATCTTAAAATATAGTCCGATTATCATCCTTGTTTTCATGCTGGATATTTCTGATAAAATAATCTTTCTAGAAGGATATCAGGAATCAACACTCTTCAAGAATACACTCTGATTCTTGTCCTCCACTATACACTTAGGTCACATCCTGATTATAGCCTTGCTCTTCAGAATTTGTAGCTTTCCTTTATATATTATCCCTTTCCCTTTCTCTTATTCAATCTCACAGCAAATGCCTCAAAGTGAGTACAAGTGAAATGCATACTCTCCCAGAATAGCTAAACAAAAACACACACCAAGAAGAAATTTACTCAAGGACATGTACTATCTCAGGTGGCCAGCTAACTATTGTGAATTTAAAGAGCCAACCAGTCTTCACATATCACAGTGCTCAAGTTCAAGCCTAAATTTTATACTTATCATCAAACATATACAAATATCATAATAATAATGGAACCAAAACAATAATGCTTAAAAGAAAGTTCCTCACAGGTGCATCCAAAATTGTAAACCTAGTTGTCTCTGTTTCAAAGTGTGCTCTTCCAACTTCTACTGTTTTACCCTACAGCAGTAAACATCCAAAAATTATGTTACATCAGTAATTCAATATCTTACAAACATGTTAGTAATTCTAACTAACTGGAGGGGATGGAAAAAAATTTCAACCGCCTTTAAAAAAATAAAGATTATCATGGACCCTGAAATTGCCAAACTTTTAATCATAATCAGACCTTGATCCTCTCCTCTTCATTAGTGTCCATAATATATGCCATATACCTAGCATGTAGACAAAGGTTGAAATCAGCCAAGGATAATCTAAAACAGAATAGAGTAAGTATAAAGTCAAGTAGCTGATCAAACATTCTCAAAAAGAAATTTGACTTCAAATTGAATTAGCAATTATATCATTGACAAAACTAAAATTGCATGGGAGATAGGATAATTCAGTAGTTAAAAACATAGGAATAGTATGGAATCCCAAAGAGTTGCATAATATTCAGCAAAAATAATTGAAATGTCAAAGAATAAATTTAAAACAAAAGTCAAGCGCATGTTACAAAAAAGGGAAATATTAGAGAATAAATATTAGCATTAAAAAAATTCTTTAAAGATAAGAGATTTTCAAGTGTTATTAATATGATATTAGAATGTGAGAAAATATTTGAGAAATAAACACACAGATGCTCTCTTTTTAGATCTGGGTGAAGTAGAGATCTGTACCAAGCTCAGAGGATGTAGTACCTATATTTTTTTTGCTGGGAAACAAAAATAATTGCATTCAAACAACAAAAGATTCAAAAATAATGGACGAGCAAACCACACAGAGTAGGTTTAGCTTTCTGTATATACCTGAGATAGGTCATTCACCATACCAAAAGCATTAAATCAAACAAGAACCTAGAAAAGACCCATTATATTCCAAAAAAGAACCATAAAAAATGGATGTACTACCTAGATTGCTATTCAATCCATTACATTTTAAACAGCACCACCCCATGATTCAAAAATATTTTACAGCTTGTCACACACTGTCATAAATGCACATTATTTTAAACAAAAAATATTATATTTACTTACAATCAGGGAAAAAGGCTAATTTATGTAGAAGATATAGTCTTCAAGTATATTTGTCTTGTGCAAAATTAACCTCCAAGTAGATATAAAATCAATAAAATACACAGACAAGAACAAATAATGGCATTCAAAGGCATAAATAGAAACCAAGCCAATCCAAGCATTGATGTCACTAAAGTAAATTGTGTGAGAAACACACAGATAGGGAATTCTGACAAGACATAACAAAAGTAAAAGCCAATGTGTACTTGTGTACTCCTGCACAGACAGAGCAGCAGTAAAATAGCCAATGTGAAATCTCACCAGCTTTCCCTACTTTTGTCCTTCGCTTCTTTCTCATACTTTTGGATTGTACGGTCATCAACCTGACCACTAAGGAATAGTATTTGACCTCCGGTTGTGGACTTACCAGCATCTGTTTTCCAGATACAAGAAATGAGAATTCAATCATATAGATGACAGGTGGGAACTAATTTATATAGCTAAAAAACTAAACGTCTGTATTAATTTAATTTTCATTATTGTTTGGCAGATGAATTAATTTAGAAGAAAAAAGCAGTATCTGTTCATTGACAAGAAAAAATAAATTCAATGTCTGTCAAACCATCTTCAATCACAGAAAGTCATTAACAAGACCAAGAGAAATGAATAACACAGATCTACAACATCAAATTAACATTATGGTACAAAATTCAGACAGCAGTGCAGGCTCAGAGAATGATAACAAGAAAAAATATCCTACTCGCAATGTTGCCAGATGACTTTCATAACATCTTGTATATCAAGTATTGACAAGCATAAAATCTCTCTGACCAATAAAAAGGAGCAAGAGAAATAACTTCATAAAAATTCATGTCAGTAGGATCACTTTTTACATGAAAGATTCCGAGAGATGTATTCACTTAAAACGCATTTTAAGTCATAAATATTTGAATTCATAATGGCAACCATATACAAGCAACTTAGTCATGCGTCATTCATATTGCATTGACAAAACCAGCTTAAATTAATTAGAAGGCACAAAACAAAAAGAACCAAGGATCAATCATTTGGCATAGACACCAGGTTTAATATACAGCAGATAGTTATGGAGAAGTGACGGTGTAACTATGCCTCACCAGAAACAGATTACTACTGAACAAACATTTCATGACAGTAAGTTACATTCATATTGTACATTTTGGGTAAAATTAGCCAACCTACATAAATTAAAACCATATAATCAATCATGTCATCTCTTTCTCTCAAAATAAAAACATCAAGTTAATCAACTCACCAACATGACCAATAAATACAACATTCAAGTGTCGCTTCTTAGTTACTTCAGCCTCCTCCAGTTCAACATCCTGTGGTGCAGATATTTCCTTGTCTTTCACTACAAATAAACGTAAAACAATGAACATGAGAAAGCAAATTGTCGCTATAACAGAGGGACACAATGCCTGCCAGCCTGCCTTGTGAAGTACTAGACTAGTAGAAGGGAACAAAATTAAACATCATGAAAACTAAAGCAAAGCAATATAAATTTTTATAGAACCTTTTGGCTCAGGATTAATAGCGTGAGAAATTGTGTGCACCTCCTCCTTTGGATCTGACACCACCAAAATAGTTTTTTTAAGAGGATATCTCTACATCAAACTCAAATGATACACATTATCCATTTCCATCTTCATTTGCAAGCATAAGAAATGTGCATAAGAATATAAAATGGCTGTCATCTTACATGAAATGCTGAGTTATGGTTATGGTTGTTTTCATGAAATTTTCAAAGAAAATTCAGAAAAAATCAGCACAACAATTTGAAATGAAGTTTAAAACTTCTGAGGTGAAAAATGAAGTAATTACTACAGTAGCAAAGTACAAAGCCAAACAGAGCTGGTCTGTACTTTCCTAATAAATCAAACATGATAAACCATCTCAAGAAGAGACAAAAGTGCAGGGAAACTAACATTGAAGGAAGTTGGTTTCTAAAGTAATCTCCACCCATTTAAGAGTTCTACCATGCATGATTGCTGGATCACAAATCAACAATGCATCTACATTATCAGCACATTTAACAATAAATCATGTAACTTGAAATGCTATCACATGATTGAAACCAATTAAACCCAACAGGAACTTTTCTACATGATAAATGACAGAATTCTCAAAATACGAGGTGAAGAACTCAAGGAAGTCAATTTACCTTAAGTAAGCTCCAATTATTTACCCAAAAACGGGTTTAAAAATTAGATAAGAATCACAGTTAAATGTATAATTCACCCACCTAAGGGTGTACATGGGTACACTTTGACGCATTTTGGCTGAAATCCAAAACATTTTTAATTGACTGAAGAAGTTGTAATATATCATTGGAAGTGTAACAATAGCCATAACTGAAAACTAAATTAAACTAAGTCAATGAACAGGTGCGAAATGCAAGATTCTCTTTCAAGGACACATGAACTTTCTTGAAATGAACTAAATGAACATAAAACTGCTGAAACAAAATCCAATTGTCCTACCAACCTTCCTCCATCTTATCATCCTTATCAACTACTTCAGGCTTTGCCCTTTCAGGATTGGGCACCCCATTATTCTCTTCTGCTAAGATGAAATATAAGCATTGAAACATGAGAAAAGCATGATACAAAATTCAACCCAACTTAAAATACACAATAAGGATCTAACACTACCTGCTGAATCAAGCTGTAATGCACGGATATCCTCCTCAATATCTACGAATAGGGAAAAAAACAGAAAAACTCATACAAGTTAATTACAACATTTCTCATCCTATCTCAGGAGGTACTCTCCATACAGTTGCATGCACAGGTAGAACAAGAATAAACTGGAATCACTCAACAATACATCAAAGAACTCATTTGAAAAAAAAACGCATAAAACCCATAATTACAAAAAAATCTCAGATAATCCAAGCCTAAACGCAAAGCATTTACAGCTAACGTTTCAGAAATCACAACGACAACATTAAAAATTAGCCAAAATTTAAAAAAAAAAAATTATGGCAATTATATTTAACTTGATACGAGAGGTACAAGCCAAGCTAGATCAGAAGAAAGACCGATCAATATTTAAACAACATATTCAACAAAAGAAATAATCTTAAACATAAATAAAAAATAAAAACCAAATATATACTCCAGCGAGGGAGAAAAATCAGAAAGTGAAATAAGACAGAGAGAGATGAGCACGAGAAGAACGTACCCATAGTGACGACAAGAGCGTGAGGATGCAGAATTAGGGTTTTCTGAAAGAAAAGATGTATGCAAAAGACGAGAAGTGAGGCGGGCAGTAATGTTTGTTCTCAAAGCTTACCCTGACGGCTTAACCATAGCGTAGAGTGCTGATATGATATGGGACTAAACTGTTTAAAATAAAAATAATGGGACTTAGTCACTAAAAAGCAATGACAACTTTTTTTTGACTTCGATTATATTATTTAGCCAAAGTTGAGTTTGATATTAAAAATAGTTCAAACAATATTGTATTGATATATATTAATAAAATTAATGTTATTTTAATCATTTTAAATTGAATTTCCCTAAGGTTATGAGTATGACAATCGAATCCCACTAAATTTGAGCTTCCTCTGTATAAAAGAAACTTGTTTCAAGTTTTATTAATCCAAGTTAGCATTCGAGCTCAAAGTAGTGCGGATAGGATCTAACTATGGCTCATATCATAACTTTGAGGGGGATTCAAGATCGTTCCTATTCAAAAAATTATAAGGAAGTGAAAATTGTTTTGAATCGCTTCATAATAGATATGGGGTTTGGGCCCAGAATTCACGGGCAATTCCGTATCAGCCCAATGAGTCCACAGTACTATATGGCCTTTTATTATGTAGGCCCAATAATTAAAAGTAAAAATTGCAAAGACAAATTCCAATTGTTCACGGAAGATTCTTTATTTCATCACAATCGAGCAAGTGTCAGTGACTTGAAGATTGATCTTGATTTTTAAAAAAAAAAAAATATATATATATATATATATATATATATATACTATTTTTGGTACTAGAGCAAAACACGTAATCATACCACAGCCTGGAAAATGTTATCAGCCTTGCACAATATGAGATCTAAACCTAGATATAGTGGCTGGGATCTTCTATTTCGTTTCCAATTTCAGTTAACCTACTCAACACCCACATCTCATCATCAGGGCACCAGATACTGTTAGTTCTATATTGGATTGGTGATGTGCCACGGTAACAACTTAAGAGAATAATAGCAACTGTAGAGAATCATTAGAAAAAACGCAGAGTTTAGAGGCAGTCACTGGCAAAGGAGCGTGAAGAGTGGGACCTGAGTTGTCAAATCAACGTCCCTTTTGTCTGCTAAAATTAAAATTTTATTTCAACTACCATTCGTTCATATCTGACTTTTCTTTCTTTTTCTACTGACACGTGTCAGTTCATATGGCCATGCTTCAATATCTCGCGAGTTGTAAGCATTTTTGAAATATGTCATCTTTGTTTCTTCTCATTTTAGAAAGGGTTAATACAATAATCTCCACTCTTAAACCTTGTATTCCAAAAAACTTCTTTCCAGCAAATTCATTTGTAAGTTGAGAAAAAGACTTGGCCTACATCATATTTGTAAGTTACAAATATGAATCAGGGGTTCACATCTTCATGTCACATTTTTTACTAGTGTAAATTCTTACAATTAAAGGAAGAAAAATTTTTAATATTTAATTATCGTTTCAGTATTATAATTAATAAAAGTATATATACTTAAAATAAACATCAAATTAAAAACTAATAATAATATATAACGGTTTAATTAGGGGATTTTAAAACCCAAAATTTAGTTTCACCTTCACAATGAAACTCCTCATCCTCAATAATGTTTCCTCAATTAAGACTCCTTGTCAACTTATAAACACACGTATAAACTTGAACCCGACAGGTTATCCATGCACAACAAATGCTATACTCGTATACTTACAAGTTACAACAATATAAATGTGTATGAAATGATTTTCTAGTCTTTATTTAAGGAAAATAACTGAAAAATAATCCAAAATGTGGAAAGTTATTGTGTACAGTTGAGCAAAACCGCCGGGGCTGTTTAGCATGTGCATAACAAAACACAAGGGGGGGAGTCTCTTGAATTTACCCTTTTACAATTACTGACTTCGGACAACGAAATCTAGGGCAAGTAAAGAAGGTTTTAGAGTAAAGATAGCTTTCTTTATTCTATAACGCTAGACGGAGTTTTAATGGTAAAGCTTTTGACAATTTGCAGAGAAGGGATCATCACTGTTCACCGTACAAGTGGAGTGAAAATGAAATAAAAAACGATAAAATGAGCTTTATTTTTGACAGTGCATGTGATAAACACATCAACAACACCAACAGGAGCACGAGGGAATCTATGGAGCCGGTTCCCAAGACTTTTCGTGGTTGAGTTGAGGCAAAGCAACAGCTCTCTCTCTCTCTTTCTGCCGACCACCATTATTTTTCATATACCTACACTTAGCACTATAAATTGCCTCCTATCAACCTCATCTCCATACCAAAGTTGCTTGGTTTCAAACCACTGGCTCTTCTTGTTGGTTTTGTAGGGTTTCTGATAGGTTTCAATGATGGTTCTTGACTTTTTTTCATTTTAATGGATAGTCTTGGATTTTTTTTTTCTCTAGGGTTCAGCTGGTTGTTACAGGTATGTTTTGAAGCAGTCTAGGGTTTTTCTTCCTGTATAGGATACTGTTAGTTTAATTAGTTTGGTGTTGACTTGGAATTAGCTGTTTAGGGTTTTCATAGATAGCCTGGATCTATGGAGTTCATTCTTTAATGATTCAAGCTGCAGGCGTAGCCCTCTTTATCTTTCTCTGTCTCTTTCTTTATCTTCTTTAATTTGAGAAAGAAGTAGAGATCTTGTAACCTGCTTATTGTTGGTAGTGAACTGATCTTGACTAGGGTTTTGTTTCTTCTTTCCTTCTATTCCTTCTTCATCCCTGCGGTGGATTTCCTGGGTTATCGCCTTGTTTTATCTAGCTCATCCCTGTTATTTCTTTTTCTTCTTACTGTTCTTGATTCAAAAATATAGATCAGGCAATCTTCTCTATACAGGAGGAGAGAAGCTTTATATATGTTTATTTTCTCACTTATTAAATGTTAAATCTTAAACAAACAATTACCTGATAGAACAAGAATTCGGTGGGCATGGTATATTTGCAAATAGTATTCAAAGAGGCAATGGATTTTAATGATGTTAGGAGTTGTAGCTGATGATTAGGGTTTAAGAGAGTTTGGTGAAGAAGAGGAGGTTTAAAGAGTGGAGCTCCTTGAAGTCCAATAGAGGGTCATGCAGGGTTAATTTAGCTGCTGAGCTATGGATCCCACAGCCCTATCCCCTATTATTTTGGATAGGCTTGTGGCTTGCATATCCCAGGAGCTGCATTACCCAGAAGTTAGATCCTTGTTTGGATTGAAGGGAGCTCTACACTTGTCTCTCTTTCATTATATTCTTCCTCTAAATGTTTATATATAAATAATGAGCTTGTTTTTTAATGGTGTTTTCTGCGAAGTACTCGTTTGTTTTGCAGATCATAGTGCTTTGGGAGGTGATTCATGAGACACAACGTGAAGTTGACAAGTTTACTTGTTTCTGGTGGACATGTGAACTCCTGTTACACAATTCAATGATGTATTCTTATTTGTCATGTCATTTGGGTAATTAATCAAATGTTTTGTTGTAATTAGGTAGAGATTTACTAATGCGAAACGAATGGTGTATTTTGTTGATGTTTGTTGCAGCTTTTCAATGGCTTTGTTTATGGATATTTTGTTATTTTTCAGTTGTGCTGTGTGTGGATTTAGCTCCTACGGGTAAATAATGTTGGTTGAGTTGACAGAGGTTCGTGATGGAAAAAATTCACATTTTGCATGTTTTAGGTTTGAAATTATAATTACAATATTGTTAATACTTTTAATTAGTTTTTATCGTTTAGAGGTAGGGGTGGACTTATCAGAGATGGGGTCCTAGTTTTATTACCTGGAGGAAACACCAGGGTATCCATGTACGATATCGATTACATATGCGATTTTTTTTTTTTTCGATGAATCATTATCAAATTTTAAATTAATTATAAGTAATATTAATAATAAATACTTAATCAATATTCTTTTTCTTCCGTATCTCAAAAAACGTATACAAATCCATCCGTGTTTAGGGGTATAAATTTATTTTTTATCACTAAAATTGTTTCCGCTTGCCAATATATGATCTTTTTTCTCGGTGACTTTCACAAATCAAGACCAACAAAACAAATAAAATTCATGGTTGAAAGATTTTTGGGGTCATTAATTAATTTTATGAATCAAATAAAAACCAAAAAAATTTACAGTGGAAGTTAACTTACAAAACACACCCCAAATCAATGATTCCCATTTGAAATTTTGCCTTTTACATATTAAGTATGACAATGATCTTAACATTAACTTTTCATGATAAATAGACCTAGAAAATAAAACGCCTATGATTTTCACCATCCTTGACCAGGTGAAACAAGTTCCAAAAATATTATTTCAATACCAGTTGGAACACCAGGTTACCATTGTCCAAACCAAACAATTAAACTGACATTTCTTCTAATCAAATTAGATCACAAAGACCATAAACCATATGATAAATGAGCTAATGTTTCCTACTCATTACACATCTGCATTTTGACTTCACATGGTGAAATTCACTTTAACATAAAGATTTTTTTCTTTTTTGAGTTAATGGTGAGAACAGAGCTCACCAAAGAACCAAAAATAGAACTAAAAGTAGCTAATCTTGTACCTAAGGTCTTCTAGGAATCCATAACGAACCAAAACTGCAGAATGATGGATGGAAAATGGCAACCATTTCTTGGTTATGCACCACTTTACTGGATGGAAAATGGCAACCATTTCTTGGTTATGCACCACTTTACTTGAACTCAACTTTTCTATGGGACCCTGTATCACAACCAACAAACAAAAAACCAGAGGCATAATCACCTATAGGTCAAGAAAAGTAATGGTAAATGTTTTGGTGATTCAGAGGTAAAAAAACATAATATTTCCCAATGCACTAAATAATTCTCGGACAACATTTATAAACTAGACTATCTTGCACAACTAATGACACATCACTGCCTCAGGTCCAAATCAAATGCTATTTCAACAAAAGAGACCGCTTACCATCCTTATTGCGACAAAGAACCTTTGTCCATATCAACATCCAAGTTCCAACCTCTGAATAGGTAGGATTAAGAAATAAGTTAGCTGCAAAACAGTACCAAAATATTTTACTTAAGGCAAATGAAGATTACCTCTCAGCAGCTTCTTGCCTCAATTCCTCTATCTGACTTTCAATTTTAGCACATGCAGCTTGGATTTCTATATTTTTTGCACAAAGCTCCTTCCATTGCATGGACAAAGCATTAAGCTCATATGCACTGTTTTGCTGACCATTCCAGAGAAATGAACATATGGATTGATCAGAAAAGTAATTTTTTCTTCTTCTTCTTCTTAAACACCCATAAACCAAACACAACAAAATATTGAAACACAACAAGGATGGTGAGAAAGATATATAATCACCTGGTGGTATTTTCTTTCACGGTTTACGGCTTCAATCTTTTCATTTTGTTCATGTGCTAATCTTTGCATTCTACAAAGAGATAATTCAACTGCTAAAGTAAATTATAACACCAGAATGATCATATCATTTCACAATGAGTTAACTTAGAAAGATATACTTCAAGGGTTTGCTTAATGATGAGATTATATGAAAACATGTCTCAAAATTATTTTATTAATATGGTATAGCACTATAGTTTATGACAAAAATTTGAGTCATACCAAAATGATTTCTTTAACTAAACTTCTTTCACCTTCTTCACTTGACACACAAGACAAACTTATGGTGTGTTCTCTAACATTTTCGATTTACCACTTTCATTTCTTGTACACTGGTATGTTTAGGGAGTTTAGATGAGTTTCTTATATTGGACATCAGTTGATTCAGATTAATATAGCTAATCCCGTCAGTTCACAATTTTAGTTCCATATTGGTATGCTGTTGATCATAGGAATATATAAAATTAAAATCTGAACATTCCAAAATGCAGAAGCATGTGTCAAGCACATTAGGAAACATTGAAAGGTGCACCACAATAAAACATTTACAGGCGCAACAACGTTACACCATTAAACTTGCCAAAAGATAAACATTAATACAAACTACAAACCTGGATAAGAATGCTTCCAATTGTTGGTTGTGCTGCTTCCAGACATCAGGACCGTATTTAGACATCAACTCCAAGTTTTCCAGCCTAGAAATCCATAAATCCATATAACAGGATGTCAATTCTAAAAGCATACAAACTAATAAGAATATATGGGTTAAGGAGGCAACATAATACAGGAGTAAGAAAAAAAAATTCCAAAGGAATAAAAAATTGCAAAGAAAATACTCAAATTTAGACTAGTTTTGAATAGAAATTACAACAACAATGATGAGTTGCATATATGAAATATTAAACAGTAATTATTGACACATAATCAGAGATAATGCATTTTACCATATGATATGAATCCACACCTTTTTACCAAACTTGAGAAGAACTTCTAAACAGTTCATTAACAACACCAGAATGTCACTGCATGGATATTGCTTTTTTTTAGTGAATTTCATCTCACCTGATCACTTGATGCTGCGACAAGCGCTGAGCTTTCTGAAGTACCTGCTTCCAAGCAGATTCATCGTTTCTCTTATTCACAGGCAGCATTTCCAATTGATACCGTGTTGTATCAAGAATCCCAGGCGGCTTCCCAGCTCTTACACGCTCGTACTCTTTTGCAAGCATAGGATGATTCTGTAACCCAAATTAAAGCCACACAATCACACAGGCCATAAAACTTCCTTGAAATTACATCTTCCACCAATAATGAAGCATCCTCCTCCACACCATCAGTAACCTTACTAGCACTTACTCTTATATCACACTAAATCTTAACAAATTCTTTGTTTTAATTTTTTCTTTTTCTTAAATTCTTTATTTTCCTATTTATTTATTAGTTTTACACAGCAAGGAAACATTGTTCGAAACCCTAAGAAGAAGAGATACGAAAGATTGACCTGGAAACTAAACTTGGCGAGAGGAGGCAGGTCTTTGAGAAAGTCAGAGGGCTTTTTTGAGCTACGACGCATCTCTTGCTCGACCATGCGGTCGACCTCGTCTTTGACTCTGGAATCACCGTAGTCGTCGTCGATGTACGGTAATGCGTCGATGATTTCTGCGTTCCATGGGCGGGAGGCATCCGGTGGAGCCTCTAGCATCAGGACATCTCCGTTGTTGGTATTGCTCACCATTGAAGCTCAGTGATAGAGCACAGAAAGAAAGACGGGGTGTTTTTGTTTGATGTTTGCGAGGACTATTTTCAGAGTTTCATGATGTTTTAAGGGTGCCATTGTGCGCTTCAAGAAATATCAAACTTTTTGTAGAAGGACATTGCTTTCAAAAACTGAAAAATAACCCCCACAAGCTCATGATAATGTCACCCCACTCGCACTTTCACGAGATATCCTGACGACTGATTAGACAAAAACACAGAGACGTTCTAACATTTGGTTAATATTCTGTTGGCCATGAATTCTACTCTGTAAATGAAATTTTTACAGTTAACTAGAGTGTTTCCGATCAAATGAGCTAAGTTAATCTTGAATCAATTCAATCTAATGATTATAATAGACTTTAACTATGACGCAGACCAGATTTAACGCTTGTTTCCACTCGATCAGATCCAATCAAAATCTTAAAACAATGCCCTCAACATAAAAATCTATATAATCATTATTTCCACAGCGTATAATGGGTCGATTTAACACTACAAAGTAATAATCAAAATACTGTCATGAGAAAAGAATTACTAATTAATGTAGAAATCTTCCTTCTTTTTTTATTCCTTCCCCATTGAAATCTTGGGATCATGTCTCCCTTGTATGGAAAGCAAAATGTCCACAAAAATAGTGCAAGCTCACTAATCAATTAGGTTGACATGTTTGCATACAGCAGTGTGAAGAAGAGTTGAACTTCTGGTATGCTTCTGATGACTTGGATAAACCTGTTTTTGCTTGGTTCATCCAGCAGTGATGATCTCATTTGTATGACTCGAGGTATGAGTTTGGCCAATGGCATCCCTGTCATAAGACTGCCTCCAGACTGAATGGTCATTTCATCCACCAGGGCATTAACCGCTGCTTTGAATGATATATCAACAACACTAGAATATTCAGCACTGCAAAAGAGAGAAAAGATAGATGTCTTTACATATATGAAAGAGCAAACAGATTTTAACAGATCATTCTGAAAGTAATTTACAGAGGTAATATCAAAAGGTTACTTTCAAATTTATTTGTTTAGCGCTTATCATGACAACAAATAGACAACAAATAAACATAAGCTAATGCACATGTCATGTCTCTGTCATCGGACAACAAACAACCTTCTGATTCAGTACACAAAGGAAAGAAAAAATTAGAACTTCCAAGGTAAAGCACATGGAAAATAGCTATAAACTGTATGTATGCTTTCATCTGGAATTGACTACACATATATTGAAGGGCTTAAGGTTTGCAATTTAGTGCTTAGAACCAATGTTTTCAAACTCAGACCAAACTGGCTAATCTGACTAGGAATGAGTGTCAAATTTGATACAGGTCATGGCTAAAACCCATTTTAGGCATTAAACTGGATTGACTCATGGTTGGACTAGGTGAACAGTTTTAAACCACAATTCAACTGTCAAGTTAAATCAGTTAGACTATCATGTCATATTTACATTAGATGACTAAAACTCGTTTTAAAGTTCTAAATATGTCATATACTAACGTCATGTTGACATCACCAGTTGGCCTATGGACAGACCCTTTGACCAATTTAACGTCTAGTCTGGGTTTAAAAACATTGCTTAGAGCTAGTCCCAAAACATTATTCTTGGCATGAGCAAATAATTGCATCAACCATAGCAACAAGAAGCTTGGACAGGTCCATCATTTAATAGGCAATCGAGCCATGCAATTCACTGTCTCACCACAGAATATATTCAAAACTAGAAATTGCAAGTGTAGCTTCTGAAAAAAGCAGGGAAGTAACATAGGTGGCTTGTGCATGGTTCATGGATTTGAAACACTTTCAACCAGTGCATTACACAACATCAATTAGTGGAGTTGCACAAACTGGCCATTAAATCTTAGGTCAAAGTCTACAATAGAATTTGTCATTTCTCAATTGTAAACATAATACCTAGATTTTCCAAGGCCAGTATGATGAACATACCTCAATAAGACTGCTCGAGTCTCATTCATAAGCTGATCAAATTTGGTAACATCAGGAAGATTTGGGTTTTCATGGCAGGAGGCTGCAGCTAGTTTGTAGAACCTGGCATCTGCAGGCATCAAGAAATCCACCCACTGGTGAGGACTTCCCATGCTCATGAACATCTCAAGTATTTGCATCAAAGTTTCATGAAGCACTCCAGTATCAAAGAAATCTTTCAACTGCTTTCTGCACATAAGAAGTTGCCACAATTCAGCCTCAATTTGAATATTAAAATAGATGCAAAAACTATTCTGAATAGATTCACGCAAGACCAGAAGTTTGATACACATTTAGTCTTCAGGATTATGACATAAAATATCGAAGTTTGCTTAAAGGTCTACTTTGTCTACAGCAGTAACAATATGAGTTCTGAACTTTGATTCCTGATGCCCATGCAATTGATAAAAGTGATAAAGGAGCAAAAAGTTAGACCAGGTTTCAGTATCAAGAGTGCTAATAACATTGTGGAATCCAAAATTCAAGATATAACATAACAAAGTGTCTAAAATCCCTTGTTCCTAAGATAGTTTGCGAGGTTTTTTAAGCTTATTGGGGCAATATGCAAGCATATTACTCTTATATTCAAACATATTCCTTCACTCAAAAGTCAAAACAACATATATCAAAACCTTATTTAGGCCAAAAGATTAAGTGAATAAATAGCTAGCTCTCCTCTGAGTAAAATAACATAACACGATTAACCATAGATGGCGAGACCTTACCCTTTCATAACTTTGGTTGCTGCTGCCTGAATATTAGAAATCAATGCCTGCAAACCAAAATTAGCAAGAAAATCGGCACTTGCTAGAAAATTTTGTTGGTCATCCCTGTCGATGAAATCATAATCATCCTGCAAAAGGATTAAAAGGGCTACTTTAGTAAGGTACAATTTATATTAATAAAAGGTGTATTTAAAGTATGCAAACATAAACCAGTAATTCCCACTGTCTAACCAGGCGCCAAAAGTTCATGTAATTATTAACAATAACATATTATAAGTGTCCGATTTTAAACAGTTCTTCTTGCTAAGCAAATTAAATTGTGGATAGGTATTAATTATCAGAATATAATCTAAGGGGAACTGGAAAATGAAAAAAAGGCTTAAGCTCTTATCTCTAATAGGGGCCAAGAAGACATGGCATTGGGCTTGCCTACTTAAATTGTTTTCCACGTGAATGACAATGTCATTTAGAATTCACCTGGAAGTGAAGCAACATTTGCTAGGAGTTACTATTCAAAGGTAGGATGCCTTCTTATCAATAACCTCATACTTTCCCACTGGTAACCTCCAACATTTTTAAAATAAGTTATATAATTCTATAATTCCTACAGAGAGGTATGGAGAAGAAGAAGAAATATAGAACTGAAAAACAAAAAAAGAAGAAGAAAAAAATATAGAGCTATGGAGAAGATTCTGACTAAAGTTGAAACTTCTCAAAAGTTTGATAAGTGAAAAAATTCTGCGGAATGATACCAGTACTTCTCACTCCAAGTAGAAACCCAGGTGCCTATCTTCCTTCTTTAACCTACCTCTCCTTTATAAATCCTTGGAATCCATCTTTTCACTCTATCACTAATTATTTTCACCATGAATGAAACTTCACCACCATGTCTTTGATACCACCATTAGTAGTAAACTGACTTTGAACCCATTGACGCCAAGCCATAAATAACATGTAGTATTCTAAGTTCAAGAAGAAGGAAGTATACTTAAAATGTTTGAGCAAACAGTGCAATCAGGGTAGAAGGAAGCTTTTGTGGAAGGAAGGCCATTGAGTTTCAAAAGAAACGATGTAAAGGAAACAACAGCTTGAGGAAATCTCAAAAGTCCACCTTCTCATGTGCTTGAAAGAAGGGTGGGGGGTTGGTAGTTGCACAGGTAATCAAATCAAAGCTTGATTAAATCTGAACTATTCATCAGCATGCAAATGAGAAACAAGCACTACACTCATTATATTGAAAAGTATCATGGAAGTTATACCATGTGAAGGGATAGAACTGAAATAAAACCTTACAGGTAATTGAGAGCTTCCAAGGCCACGAGCAGTATCAATATATAAATGTCTCCCAAGAATATCAACCTGAACTCTAATATATAAGCTCAACATTGTCACTGACCATAGTGACACCATCATTTTTGTGAAACCTGCAGAAATCTCATTAGCAGTGAGAAACACAAGCCACCATCAAGGTAAAATTACTATAATTTAAGAACATCAAAGGGAACTCATAGAATATGCAGACACAAGCACCCTAATGGAAACAAAACAAAACAGCTGCATACTTAAAATTTTCAGTCTGTCCCATAGCTCAAGTTTCTCTGAAGGTGACAAGGAACTGGGCTGCTCCTTTCCTCTCATTAACTTATCAGTAAGCTGAGAAAGGGCCAGCTCTTCCTCTAGCCGATTGCTTAAATAGTGAATTGCATGGGGTAATGTTGTCGCATCAGCTATTCTTTGAACCTTTTCAAAGTGGGCTTCCATTCTATCATACAACAACCATAAATCACGAAGCATAAGAACCAGAATAGTACATTGTTCACAGATAAAAAGTTCATGACCGAAAGAAAACAAAAATAAGAGAATTTTATCTTCTTAACTGGGCCTTAATGACTTCATCATGCTCACGCTGTTGTCTCTCCAGCTCAGCAAGCCTACGCTGAGAATCATATAGCTTATACAGAATATACCCACATCCTAAAACACCTGTTGCAACAAAAAACTTCCTCCTATGCCTTCTCCAAAAATCCCTGTATTGCCAAAAGTGTACATATAAGCAAGAACAACTAAGCATTATAGGGTAAACAAATAAAGTAACAAATCAAAATAAAGCACAAAACCAAAAATCTTCAAAGAGTACCCAGAACAAGAAACAAGAAATTAAAGCACAACAATAACACCAAAACAATACACAAAACTACGAAGAACAAAATACCCACATGAAGAAACAGACAACTAAATAGATAAAACAGCAATCAAACACAAAATCCAAGTGAAAAAGAGAACTGGGTACAAAACTAACCTTAAAGAAAGCATTTTGAACACTATGTAACCCAAAAATCCATCACTTGGTCGTTGCTTGATACGAATCCATTGGACAGTGCAATAAGAAAGTACAAATACGGGAAAGGAGATAAAATTTACAGAAGGTTAAGAAGACAAAATAGGGGAAAAAACTGAATCTTGAGAAGAGAATAAGTGGGTTTATATAGAAGACGGAGATTGAAATGGAAGTAGAGTTGACTGCTTAGATAATTAAGCAGCCAAAGCTGCTAACTTAGAGACTTTTGTCTGAGTGATGTAGTCCCTCTTCACTCAGTTTCAACTTATTTGTACAGTTCAACAACAGCGACTAAGATCCGATGCGTATTTGCAATTAACAAATCGTTGAAACCTCCCCAATAGTTTGAAGAAAGATTTTTTAATCCCGAAAGTCTTCCTTTGTTCTCCCCGAACTTTCTGAAAGTTAATTTTTTACCCTTGTAGTTCCCAAAATATTCCATCCTCCTCTTTTTTTTTTTTTTTTTTTACTTTTTAAATAACTTACTGAGTTGAGTTAGACTACCTGTTTAATTCTAGTTTAAAATATTTTTTTTGATTTAATCGAACTAATTATATTAAATAAGATAAAACTTTAAATCTTTTTAGTCAAATTTTATTTTTTGTAATGGTAAACTTTCTCTTACCTGAGCTCAGACTATAGCTTTCTATCTAATCAAAAACTATTTTTTTGATTTAATCGAGTCTAAACTAACCACTTTCAAATCTAATTAAGAAATACATTTTTGATCTAATCAAGTCTCAATTGGCCATGCTAAGAGAAAACCTTGGGTCCTCCTCAGTCTAGTTTTTTTTTTTTTAAACAAGAAACTGTTTTACTTGTGTTAAGCTATCTTTTTTGTGTCTAATCAAGAACTACAAAGAATAATTTTAGATATATTTCTTCAACAAATTTAGAACTCACATCTTATTTGTTACTTGAATATCTCTATTTTTTTCACTCAAATTATATTTTCGAAGCTGCTCATTCTAGTTTTATTATCATTAAGAGTTACCATTGACCTATTTTCATTTTTAAATCAGTAAATGGGCCCCAAATTTAGAAAAATAATGTTCAAAAACTAAATAATAAATTGAAATTGGAAGATGAAACGAGTAATGAGTACACTGTTTATACGTACAAGAGAAAAGTTTATTTGTTTTTTTAAGCAAAAGGGCATTGAAAAATCTATCTGTTGGCAACGCAATTTGACGTGCATTCTTCTAGTAATGAATTGTAAACAATCAAGATGGTGCATGTCATGTCAATATATATCTTCAATATATCACCACTTGCTACTTAAAATGTTGGCGTTAACTTATATAATGGATAGATAATTTTAAATTAAAAATAAAATAAAACTCAATAATATAATAACACTCCATATATATACCTAATTGTATATTAAAAAATGTGTATGATAGAAAAGTGCAGTTAACTTTTCCAAGTTCAAATGATGAAATTACATTAACATTACTTTCAATGGGCTACATATCAAATAGATCAAACTTAACTGGTTTAGGATCGAGTAGGAGAAGAAACTGAGTATTCACAGTTTATCTCCCCAAAAATCAGCAATTATACACTAATCATGCTGTTGTCAATCCCTAATTTCCCTAGCCCTACACTCAAAACAAGATAAAAAATATCTAACTGATATATCTTTAAATTGCAGTAACTTCACTGCCAAAATGAAGTTGCATATCTGATGGTATCCAACCAGAAGGCGCAAGCTATTCAATATCACCCTCTGATGACTGCAGATGGAGGGTACTTGATGGTGAGTCTCCTTCAGTGTCTGCATCTGGATCATCAGGACTATCAGTCGAAGTCTTGTTTTCCTCACTATCCCTGTCAACTTTCATCCGCTTGCTAGACCTTTTGGGTTTGCCATTGGCAGTAGGGTTTTGCAAATCCTCTCTCATGTCATTTTTCCCAGACATTTGTGCTGCAGTGTCATTAGTTGCACATGTTGGATCTCCATCCTTGTCAACTTTCATCCACTTGCTAGTCCGCTTGGGTTTGACATTGGCAGGAGACCGTACACCAGAACTCTGTTTCACTAAGCTATCATTATCGTTAGACAAGTCCTTTCCATTTTCAGGAACACCAGACTGAATTTGTTCAATTTCAGTGTCTGCATCTGGAACATCAGGATTCTCAGTTAAGATCCTCTTTTTCTCTCCATCCTTGTCAACTTTCATCCGCTTGCCACCTTGTTTGGGTTTGGCATTGGCAGGAGGGCTTTGCAAATCCTCTTTCATGTCATTTTTCTCAGACATTTCTGCAGCAGTGTCATTGGTTGCAGATGTTGGATCAGGTTTTTCCTCCATTTCATCAGTGTCTTCTTCACTCAACTCAGCAGCAGGATCCCCACTTTCCTCGGTCTTACGTTTCAGTGATTCAATCACATCCATTAATTCACGGTTAACCTGTCACATTGAATTCCATAAGAAGCTATATTTCCAATCATAGAAAGAGATTTGTGCTTGGAATACATAGAAGAAATTAGTTCATCAGCTCAACATTCTCTGATAAGCATTTTAATGCCACAAGATTTTAGTGTTTCAAGTTTATCTAACTTCACCGTGTTTATATTTAACCCAGAGAGAACAATTCAGAGCAAAGATGTGACCACTGACCTGAGGATTTTGAAGAAATTCAGATATGTCAGTTGGGCATGAAGGACACTGCATGACATTCTTTTGTGATCGAAGTGTCCGTCCACCTCTGCTTCTGTCCCTGATGAAAGTCTTACCAGCAAATGCACCCTCCAAACATGACTTGCAAAAGTTATGAGCACATGGTGTGGTAATTGGAAGAGTCATCACTTGCCGACAGATAAGGCAGCTGAACTCTGCATACAAAAACTTTACAAAGTGAGCAAGTTTACATTTTTAAATTTATATGAATATATATTGCAATCCACCAACAAGATCAACAATAGTAAAATTTGACCTTAATATAAGTTGCTTTAGATGCTAAACACATCAAGCTCATTGAATAACTTAGTAAAGGGACAGATACACACCTTTCAGTAGCTTCTCCCTTACACTTAAATTCTGTGCTTGCCTTATAGCTTTCCTTATCCTCTTTCTGTCCTCAGGATTTCCTGTACCCACTGGTTTTTTGCTGGGAGGTGGAGGTTTTTTCCATTTCCAGCTAGAATCTTCTTCCTGCAAATGGAGAAAGATAGCATAATTACTTGTGTCTGGGGGAGAATTACTGATGGTCACACCAAGAATGTTTCAGTGAATATCACAGATTGATCCACTGGGAAATGGGTGTAAGTTCCAATGAAGCATCCATTCTATAATGTTCCATGAAATTGTTTATTACATGTCAGTAATAACTTGAAGATTTCATTGCCATAACGATGATAGAGTGACCAAAAAAATTTCAAAAGAACAAAATAAACAAAACATAAAATAATTATAGTAAGCAAAGAAACTGAATCAACTCACATCAAAGTCCCAGGATGGACTTTCCTTCCTCTCTGTTATGTCAGTAGCCTTCTTAAGTTCTTGAACAACAGGCAAAGGTCTTGGTCTGTCCCCAAATTCATCACTGTAATAGAAGTTAAAGAAATATCAACAAAGACAGCATAAAGTGAGGGAAATCAATTATATGGATGTATAGGACTAACCTCGTCCATGGAGCTGGCTCATTGTCACACCTAACAAATAAATAACGGCACACCTTGAAACCCTATGCAAAAAGAATACCCATCAGTATATACATTCAACTGAAACAATCTTCATGGCAATTATGATAATAGCAAATGGAATATATTTACTTGAATTCCAACTTTTCGCCAGCATTTTTCAATTCTATAGACTCCATCGTAGCGCACACCTTTCTCAGGGGCATAAGAAGAACGCTTCTCTTTGTGAGATCTAGTCATCAATTGAAAGGAAATTGTGTTATGAAGGGTCAGAATCTCCGGAGAGGCATATTTAATCTGAAGTTCATAAACTATGACAAATAAATCATATAGCACAACGTGATAAGTTAGCAACAACTCAAATTGAATCAGCCTATAAAAGAAAATACATATAAATAATTTAGAGTCCAAAACTAGTATGTCAAAGTTGCCTAGGATGTTTTGACACAAATCAGCTTCCATGCTAAACTAGATAGAAATTAATCTTTGCAAATAAAAATGAATTAAAATTTACTCTAGCAATAATGGGTGGATAGTCAAACATTTTTCATAAAAGAAACAAAAGAAAAAAGCAACCATAAGACAGTTACATTGATACATACCTTACAACCCGAACAGGGTAGCCCTTCATGCAACTAACTCGGAGAGCCTCATTCATTTTATCAAATGTCTGATCAAAGGACTGCTCCTTGTTTGTACGTTTGTTACCACTGAGATCTCTACCTCCACTGCCAACCACATCCATGCAAATTTCAAACAAGCTAAACTATAAATAGGATAAATCAATCATTACTTTCAACTAAAATTATATATTAACTAGTTGGAAGGAATCATAAGTTTCATGCAGCATCAAAAATAGCACAGGTAAAACTAGATAAATATGAAAAAGGGATAGTTGTTATGAAGGAGGAAATAATTTGTAAATCTAAAGACTTGTAGGGAAAATGAAAAAATAAAATTGAATGGAAGGCCAACCCTGAGAAAACTAAAAGTAGTCAAAAAAGTCATTCACAGACAAACCTTCCTGTATAGAGAAACCACTCTCCATGATCTTCATCATCCTCATAACCTCCAGAGAGAGCCACTGACTGAGCACCATAGGTTGACTGTCCAGCTATACCAGCAACATGAGGAAGATGAGCACCCCACTGCCTGCACTCCAATCTATCTTCCCAGCATTCCCCAACAAGCACACCCTGATTTCTCCCTGGATCATTCTCAGCAGGGATAGGTCCAAAATGATCAGGTGGTACAGTGACAAATATCTTTCCACTTGCAGCATTGGACTTCCCAGCTCTCTGCGCACGCTCAGTAGTATATGCTTTGTCAGGCCGATCTTGGTTGTGCACAAAATGATAAACCTTCAGTGGTCCACAAGCTTGGTTTGATTTTGACAGCTTTGCCATACGAATGGCAGCTACAAGGGTAGAGTTAATACGAGGTTGACTTGCCATTTTGGGGGGAATTGTATTGCGGCATTTAGCACATGTACGCTTCCCTTGCCCAATCCATTTCTGGAAGCATTTAAGGCAGAAATTGTGGCCACACGGTGTCTGAAACAACAAGCAACATTCCAATCAAATTCCAATATTAGTGCTAACATTTAGTTATCTCCAGCTTTTCAAAGATAGATGATAGAAGCATTGAGACAAGAACTAATCTTAATGTTCACCATTTCAAATATGAAATTATAAGTTCCTTCTAAAAGATACAAAACAAAGCTGAGTCCCCAAAACTAATTTGCTAAAATACGGGATAAAGACAGTGATTCTAGATGAATACCCAAATTAACAGAATGATCACTTCCCCAATTGACATGTTACCAGTACCCAAATCTAAATACTCAAACTCGAGCAATTACAAAAGCTAACAAATCAAAGATTAATTGCAAAAAATAATTAATCAATTCTAAAACATTTCCCCATAAAAACGAGCCATTTAAGACAAACATTCTGGTATCTTCCTAAAAGCCCATTATTTGAAAACTAATTTTAGAAATCACTTTCCAGAAAATTACGCTTATACTGCCTTTTTTTCCCCAAACAGTACTCCCAATTCTAAAAGGTACTTTTTCTAAAACAAGCACCAACAAAATTTAAAAGACAAAAAAAACCCTAATTTTAACAATCAAAACTGCACCGTAACAGGTCTCTCGGGCAACTGCATACAAAACGAACAGTTCAAGCTTCCATCGAGCAAGTCCATGACATCTTTTCCTCTATCACTCTCCTTCTCCTTTCCTTTCTTCTTTTTCTCCTCATCATCTCCCTCCATTCTCTCAAATCTCCCACTCATCAACTCCTGCCTCTTCCTTGCCTTCTCCTTCTCCGTCAACGTCTCGTCCGCTTCAATGGCTCGTATCGCCGCCACTATCTCTCCGCCTTCTCCGGCATCCGCCGCGCCCAAAGGTACAGCCACCTCCTCATCTCCAGAACAATCCGGACAATGCCACGAAATGGTAGAGGCGAGAGTCTCCGGAGGTTTGATCAAGCACGTGACGTGCCAAGGAGTGGCGCACAAGCAGCACGTAAGAGTCTCTTCGGCCGCCGGATTGATTTTGCAACGCATGCACTGGCCGTCTCCATCGCACGGAAGCTGGATATCGCGCGCCATAGAGTTAGATGCACAGGATAAGTCGATGTGCACAGGATAATCGAAAGTGATTGAAAAGACGCTCGCTTTGGGATTTTAAAGGGAAAGAGAGAGGCGGGCGGGTTTTTTGTAAAATGAATTTTGAATTTCAAAGGGTTTTTGTAAATGAATTTTGAATTTTAAACGGGAGGTAAAAAAGCTGTAATTTTCGAAATGACACAAATATCCTCAGTCGTAGATGTTATTTACGAGTGACATTGGTTCATTTTCCTCATTATGGAAACATTAATAGATGGTGACTTAGTAAATTCAATTGATTCATCTAAATAAGTATTAATGATGATATGTCGTGTTAACGTAAATATTGTACAATAATTAGAGCATTTAACAGGAAATCCATTTTATCCCAAATTTTTTAACAAAATTTTTACTTTAAATTTCATCTAATTTTATCAACAAAAATACAATTAATCTAAAAAAACTTGATCTTTATATCCGCCTGCTTCTCGATTTGAATCTGACTATCTTTTTATAATTGAATCAATTATATAACAAAATTAAATTTTAAATATAGTGATTAATTTTATAACCACTAAACTAGTTTGATATGTCATTGAAAAGACTTGAACTCTAATTTTCTACCTAAGAATCACATTTTATACTTGACAAAAGTTGAGTGGGTCTGATTAAAACAGGTATGGGTAAACAAGTGTGGGTGAAAAATAGATCGATTTGTATAAATAATAATTTCTAAAATTCATACTTGATTTTACGAAAATGGGTTACCCACTAATATTAATTTTTTATTATTTCTCTTTTATTTTTTTATTATTTTAATGTATTCATTTTATAATTTTTAATACTTTTCTCTTAAAGTATATAAGTATCGAAAATCTATCTCAAACTATAAAAATATTTTTCTATAAATTTGAAGAATTTTGGTATTGATGAATATTTATAATAAAGTATTTAGTTTCAAATTCTTTAAATTTATTTTTAATACAACAAATTATTTAATTTTTTAAAAATAACAGTTTTACCCCTAACTCTAACTATAATTTTAAATATAAATTTGTTTATAAGTAGATATTTAAATTTTTAAAAGGTAGAGAATGAAAGTTTAGGCTTTTACTAAATCTTGGGTGGGAATAAGTCTTTTGGCCAAGTACAAATAATGAATCAACTAAATCACTTTTAATTACTTGCAAAGCATGTATTTCACTGTTACAAAATTGTCTCTTGTAAAGTATACATATATTACTTGTAATAGGGATTTCAAATCTTCTTGTAAGTCATTTAATTCTATCGACAAAATATCAACTTTTACTCATAACCGTTTGAAGTGTGAAAACCATATCATTATTATATACATTAACAATATTTTATTATTAGGTTAATATCACATTTCTTACATATGAACACTTGTAACATAAACAAACAATGTATCATTGTTCCTTACACATTTCTTAGGACCATGGTTTCATCTCCTTGGATTTGAAAGTTGTTTATGTTTTGTGATTTACATAACACTCTTTCATCTCATAAAGCTAAGCACCTTCAAATATCATTTCATTTTTTGAATCAAAATCAACAACATCATCAAAAAAAATAGTCAGTACAAATTAGATTTCTCAATGACATCATGTTTATAGGAGAATAACTATTTTCCACTTGAATAAAAAGTTATTACGTTTAAAATTGAAAAAAATAAATTACAAAAATATAAAAAAAAAACTTTTTACAATGTCTATATTTATTTCGAGCTATGCTTTTTTATAGTTCACCTCTTCGCATATGTATCAAAATGTTATATTTATACTAGTGACATCTATCAATGATTTCCAAACGATTTATTACAAAAGCCAAAAAAACTGAACCAAAAAGGAATCATTTGTAATGTTGGTCCATCAATTATAAAAATTCAATAATTAAACGATTAACGTATAATATAATTGGACAATCCACTCTTAATTTAAAATAATTTATAATATAAATCAAGGATAAATTATAAAATTTAAAAATGATAAGACTAGTAAAATATCTTAAGATACACTTTTTTAAATATTAATAAATTAATAAAATATTATATCTTAAAACTATCAAAATAACTCCACAAATCTTAACAATTTCTCTTTACATCCCTATGGTATTATTAATTTTAAAAAAATCCAAACAGTCTCAGTAAAAATAGCCATACAATTCTATGCATATCTTAATTAGATTAGATTAGATTGTAGGCTTAGATGACCCACAATCAAATTCTATCCCATGTCACCGGCTATACCCGGTAACCATCCCAAACCTTGATACCCACTAAACACTTACATGCAACCGACTTTCCCGGTGACCTCAAAACCCTAATCTCCTTCTCTCTCACTCTATAAATATTACCATTTCTCCTTTTTCCTCTCCGCTCGCCTCTTCAACTTCTACAAACCCTAATAATCCTAGCGAGACTTCAGACAATCAAAGAACAAACCCATAATGGCTGAAGGCCTTGTTCTTCGTGGGACTATGCGTGCCCATACCGATATGGTCACCGCCATCGCCATCCCCATCGACAATTCCGACATGATTGTCACCGCCTCACGTGACAAGTCCATCATACTGTGGCACCTCACTAAGGAGGAGAAAACATACGGTGTACCACGTCGTCGTTTGACTGGACATTCACACTTCGTTCAGGACGTTGTTCTTTCATCCGACGGACAGTTCGCTCTCTCCGGCTCCTGGGACGGCGAGCTCCGTCTGTGGGACCTTGCTACCGGTGTCTCCGCCCGCCGTTTCGTTGGCCACACCAAGGATGTTCTTTCCGTCGCGTTCTCTATTGACAATCGTCAGATCGTTTCGGCTTCACGTGACCGCACGATCAAGCTGTGGAACACTCTTGGCGAATGCAAGTACACCATTCAAGACGGCGACGCTCACACAGAGTGGGTTTCATGTGTTAGATTCAGTCCTAATACTGTCCAGCCGACGATCGTTTCAGCGTCGTGGGACAGGACTGTGAAGGTATGGAACTTGAGCAACTGCAAGCTGAGGTCTACCCTGTCAGGGCACACCGGGTATGTGAATACAGTAGCTGTGTCACCTGATGGTTCTTTGTGCGCTAGTGGGGGGAAAGATGGAGTGATATTATTGTGGGATTTGGCAGAGGGAAAGAGATTGTACTCATTGGATGCGGGGGCTGTGATTCACGCTTTGTGTTTCAGTCCAAACAGGTACTGGTTGTGTGCTGCAACTGAGCAGAGTATTAAGATCTGGGATCTTGAGAGTAAGAGCATTGTGGAGGATCTTAAGGTTGATTTGAAGACCGAGGCTGAGAAAAGTGAGGGCACAACTGCCACCACCACCATTAAAAAGAAGGTATATATTACTTGAATCGAGATTTGCTTTATTTATTGATCATTAATATTCATTTGTATATTTTACTGTAATGGGAATTCGTTAATTTATCTTTTCGCACCTATTCTTTCTTGGTGTCTAATCGTTTGTTTTTTCTGTATGCATGAATCTACTTTATTTGGGTTTAGTTGTGTGTCTGTTTAGAAATGATAGCGATTTGTGACTGGTATGATGGTGAGTGTGAATAATGTTGTAAATGATATTGGACCCGAACCATGAATTGTGATATACTTATGGCCTGGCTGGATTTGAGCCTAGCCGAGCTTGACTCGAATTCATAATGGCCAATTTGAGATTCAGCTTGTTTGATCTGGCTCATGTATGATGGTTGTCAGTGAGATGGATGGTGTTGTTAGAGTGGAATTTGAGTTAAGCTCTAGCCAAGCTGAAGCTTTTATCTTGAATTTGGCTTGAATCAAACTGAACACTGAGTTGGCTGAGTGGTTTAGTTTCTATTTGAGTTGATTCGTTTGTGATCATTTAGTTGTCAAATGGGAGTCTTATTATTTTGTGATGGAAAGCAACTCTATTGATTTTTCTAGTTGTTCGTTGTTTTGAAGTCAATGATTGATAGTATTTTTTTGCTTTTGTGCAATGTTTTATCTAGGGCATCTGTGTTAATTATTATTGTGTTGTTATAGTTTGGTTTTCCTGTATGAGGTGATAACAGTGGTTGATTTGTGATATATTATGCAGAACATCTACTGCACAAGCTTGAACTGGAGTGCAGATGGAAGCACCTTGTTTAGTGGATATACCGACGGTGTTATCAGAGTGTGGGGAATTGGGCGTTTCTAGTAAGAAGACTGGGAATGGTCTAGTTGCGCTACTCTGTAGGCAGTTTCGAGCACCTAATTTAGATTTTGCTCAAAATGTTGGAAGGATATTTTGGCTTTTCATTTTATTTGGATGTTGTAGGCTTTGAGGCCTATCCTGTTTCGGTTTGGTTTGGTTATTATCCAGATATTACATTTATTTTCTCAACTATCAAATTATAGTTTCAACCAAAACTCAGTTATGGATATATGATATAATCTTTTTATATCTTACATTTTTTGTGATGTCAAATAAAGAGGAAAAATTGACTGTCACATTGCTCAAAATTTGTTGGTTTGATTGGTTATGCCCCTATGTGATTGTGATTTAAGATTAAAAAAAAAATCATTAATGACTTCATGGTAGCATCAATCCCGCCTGGTAAATTAGGGATGGTTATGGGCCAAGTTGGCTAGGGTTTGAGTTCATGTTTGTTTTTCAATTGAGTAGTTTGATTTGAGATGTCTTGTTGGTGACATTATACATTTTGTTGATAATTTTTAGGTTAGTAAGGTTGGCTTTGAATGACTCTAGTTTGAATAGAGATTGATTTTTGAATTTAGGTTGAATATATATAACTATGAGATTGATAGTGTAATCATTAAAATAAATAGTATTATCAATAGAATAAATAGAATATATTATATAAAATTTAGTTTTAATTGAGTGAAATGTCAATCCGAAGTTGGGTTGAATTTTCCAGGGCACCATTAGAGCTGAGTATTAAGACAATCACAACAACAAAGATAATGACAATGATAACGTGATGTAAAACCATCATTTCAGTGCATTTTAAGCTTACCATCCGAATAAGTTGAAAGGCATTTAATATGAATAACTTGAAGAGAATTGTGTCGAAATCATCTTCTTCATCGTCTGCACTAACCGGTGGAAGTGTACACAGGCTTCAAAACCAAAGGCTGGCACGAATCATCCAATAACGCCAATCAGTTCTGAATTAATTCAAGATTGTCTTTGCTATCGGAACTCCAGAAACCAACATCAATGACACTGGAGGAATTGACTCCGATGGTCAGTTGAAGTTTGTTGGTATTATCGAGGTCATAAAGGTCGGTGCCTCTAATCATACAAGCTCTTCTTTTAGCTTTCTTTTCCTTGCCGTCAGTCTCTCTGCCGGAGAATTCTTCTTCATCGTCGTCTTCGTTGTAGAGGAGAGGCATTGAGTTTGGGAGGGAAATCTTTTTCTCATCCCTTTGGTTCGTTTTAAGCTGCTTTTTCTTGGGCTCGAGGACGGCCTTGGGCTAGTTTGCCAATCGGTTTCAATTTTCCTGCATGAAAGATCCATGGACGCCCATAATATTTGAGAAATTTACGATTTTCCACTGATTTGAGAAACTAACAATGATTTCCTCATCCATTAATAACACGAGTAATGTATGTGCGGTGCTTTTAAATTAACATTATTATTGCTAAATATAAGTGTTTAATAATATTTTTTAATAAAATTTACTCACAACCATTAATACTTTTTTAATTGACAGAATAGATATTAATAAGTATTAATGTTGACAAACTATTATTTGATTAAATAATTTTAAGTTATAAATAAAATAAATAATTAAATTACCTAATTATATCATAACACATCAACGTAATTTTTTTCTAATCAACCCGCAAATCAAAGACTAACTCCCCTGCTTGGTCAAATATATACAAAGAAAAGTGATGGTTATTTATGAGACCAGAAAATGCAACAAAACTAGTGAGTAGATATGGTCGAAATTGATTTTTATCAAAATAAATACTCTCATTTAATAGATTTGAATAAAACTTGGCAAATAAACAAATGATTCGCTTGACTTGGATGGTTAGATATTGAAATTTCAAAGGGTAGCAAAATAAGCAAATTCCTACCCATAATCTTACTCACATAATATGTCAAACTGACAAATGAAAGTTTACTTTAATGAGATAGTCATTAAAGTTAACTTATTGGACAATTAATATGTAAATAAATGACTCATAATAAATGTATGATTTAGTGATTCAAATTTGTGAATCACATCTGTCTAGTATGATTTTAATTAATTATTAATCTTTTTACAAGATTTAATAATTTACATCGACAATTATCATATAATATCAAATTAACAAAAGAAAAAAACCTTATTGATATCAATAGCACATAATAACTTGTTTATTTTGCTTTCATTTCACTGTCGCCCCTTTATTTTCATCTATTTCCAGTTTCACATTGTCATCAATTTCATCCTCTTCTTCTTATGTTTTTTGTTTCATTTCCTTTCAGTCTCTTCATCTTTTTTGTTATTTAACAATTTCTCTTTTTATTCATTCAATCAAGTCATTGGTGACTCAATCGATGAAGATTATTATCAACAAAGATTTTTATCATGATATAAGAGAAAATAGCAAGAGTTGGCATCAATGAAATTGCAACTCTGACGATAGTTATGATTTTAAAAAAATTTTAGAAACAAGTTTTTTAACATTTTCATAGGCTAAACTATAAGGTTTAAAACGTTTAGATTTGATTTGATATTTAAAATAGTTGTTATTTTTATTTTTTTAAAAATTAATAAGTGATGAAATGATTGTCTTGCTCTAGCATCATTAATTTTTTTTATTAATAAAGTTAAATATGAATTAGAATACGATATTTAACTATCTTCGGAAAAAGAAGCGTGATTTGGCCAGTTTTTAGGTCAAATATTAGGTGAGAAAAATGTAATCTACTGTATTTAAAAGTTTGATACACTTGTCTTGATAGCAATACTTTGCTGGCAGGTAAAGCCTGAGCAAAGACACTTGTCATGGAAAGCTAAGCATTACAACATAACTCGATTTATTGACATGATTTATATATATATTATATCATATATATTATATATATATATATATATATATATATATATACATTGAAATATTAACTGAATCTAAATAATATATATATAAAATGTTGACTAACGAATAAACAATTAAATTAAGTTATTTTAAATTAAATTTTCTATTAAAGACTTAAAGATGAGGCACTGACCGGACACATTTTACTTGCTTTATTTTAGTCCTTTTTTTTTATGTCTTTTCTCTTTTGTCCAAACCAGAAATCGACAGCCACCACTTGGCAACAAAGCAACTTTAAATGTAAGGTCCTGCTTTCTTTGGAGAACGTACTTAAAAAAAAAAAAAAAAAAAATCTTGTATCTGCAATTCAATTTCACTATTAAGATAACTTTACTGGGTAAGAATGTAACAACAAATAGAGGTATTAGTCTATGAGAGAAAGTTTAAGTAAATATTGGAGAAAATTTCAAGAAAAAGAGAGTAAGATTCATATCACTTTAGTTTATACGTGGTGGATTTTTCCACCACATGATTTAGACTTTGGCTAAAAGATAATGTGAAGGCATTACATGTCTTGGAAAATTGGTTTTGAAGATTGCCATTTTTTTTTATTGGAGGGGTGGCAAAATTTCCTATAAATACCCCCCCTCCTTTCTTCGTGTAATATACACTTCTTTAATTAAAAAGCTTTCTTGCTTCTCCCTTTTGCTTCTTGTTATCATTTCTTAAGCCTACCTTTTATTCCTTTAATAAAATTTAGTTATAGTTTTCATCGTTCAATTAATTCTATTATATTTATAACAAAAGTAATTTTTAAAAATTAAATTGTTGACTTATCTAATACATAAGTTATAGATTCAATCAATATATGATATTTGTATTAAGTCATATGCAAGAAGATCTAGATTTAAGTTACTTAATCTTCAATGACTAGTTTTAGCTGTAATGATGGTTTCACCAAATTAGCCAATATTTGAACGGCCGGATCAATCCACTAGCCAAAATTGGTTTGATCGGTCGTTGGGCCTTAAAAATAGGCCAAAGGACTTATTCCCCCTCCCCAAAAATATGTTATTTTTTCAAGTTTCTTCTTTATAATTTTGAAAATCCTAAATACTTATTTATGATTAATTAAAATTAATAGTTCTATGAATAAAATCGTTATTTTATTTGTAATATTAAAACTAAACTAAAATATAATCTACTTTTTCTCTCCCAAACTTTAAAAACTAAAAATTTCCCCCTAATCGAAGTTTTAAAAAATAACAGTTTTTCCCTAGGGTTTAGTTTTCAAATCTCCAGTGCCATTACAGGTGATCTCTCCCTCCCGAAGCTTTCTCTCTCTCTCTAATAGTCTCTCTCCACTCAATTATAAACCCGATTGACATCTAATGAAACTTGGGAGACGATGAGAGACAAAGAACCTCGTTAGGAAGACAAAGATAAAGATCTTGTCTTCACTTAGGAAGATGAACAACTTCATCTTCCTGACGAAACTCTTCGTCTCCTGTCGTCTCCAAACTTCATTGAACATTGATTGAACATTTAACTAAGTAAAGAGAGACTGCCAGAGGGAGAGAAAGCTTTAGGAGGGAGAGGTCACTGACAATGGCACTGGAGATGACATCGAAGATTTGAAAACTATACCCTAGGGGGGGAACTGTTATTTTTTAAAACTTGAATTAGAGAAAAATTTTTAGTTTTAAAGTTTAGGAAAGGAAAAAAGATAAAATTTTAAGATATTAGAGTTTTGTTAATTTCAATTGTTTATATGTGGATAAATGTAATTTTTAAAATTAAAGGATGAAAACTTAAGATGAGAGAATCCTTTAGGTGGGAAATAGTCCTTTGCCCTTAAAAATGATTGGTTCTATTAGTTGTTTCTTGGGATAAAATGCGGTTGTAGCAATGAATTATACACTCCAATATCAGAAACTTCTTTCTGTTAAACAAGCGCAAGCACAGGAAGTTCAAACTAGAGGAAAAGTTGGCACACATAACAGCCATGGCTTTCTTCTGTCTCTCCTTCTTCAAAATCCATCCTCAACTTTCCAAAACAGTAGCCAAGATGAATTTATTTGATGCTTTACTCTTTTATGTCAGCTCAAACACTCTCTCTTAAATCTCTTGCCTACTAGAATTCTCTCCTGATCAGCTGTTTGTTTGTGAATACGTTTGTAGATTGTGCATTTGGTGGACAAGCTGAATTTTTGGCACAAGCTTCCGGTGTTACTTGGTCTGGCGTACATGGGAATCCGAAGGCACTTGCATCAACGTTACAACCTCTTGCATGTCGGGGAAATCAACGGCCAGAAATATGATACAGAGGAGTTCTGTTATCGGACGGCCGATGGAAAATGCAATCACCCTAGTGATGATACTATTGGCAGCCAAGGAACCTTTTTCGGCCGCAACATGCCACCGTCTTCTTCTGCTTATGGGGTAAGCAACAACAAGCACCGTATGTGAGTGTTCAATTTATTTATTGTGAGATTTTTGTTTCTGATTAACGACTAGCTTGCACTATTGAAGAAACATATTGTGAAAGATTGAGAAATCTTGAATTGGAAGTATAAAACAAGACAAAATTGACGGAAATATCTTGCCCAAAATATTGTCTGATTTGGATACACAATTCATTACATTAGAAGTTTAACCAATCAGATCCCCAAGGTATGTCCCAATATATATCTTCTATGTTTTGTTGAGGTGAGATTAGGGGTAGATATAAATCAAACCGAGTCAGAACACCTCTTAACTCGAGTTCAATTCAAATAAAAAATAATTCGGCTTGACTTTGTCGAGCTAATATTAAAGGTGGTTTAAGTTTGGTTTGAATGAAAATGATTTAGTTTGAGTTCAGTTTTAGTTTGACTTAAATTTATGATTCAGGTAAGTGGCTCAAATTCGTAGTTTAAACTTATAGTTCATTGATAAAACGACGTCGTTTAACAATTATTTAATATAATTTGAATCGTGTCACGAGTCGAGTTCGAACCAAATCGAGCAATCTATCCAGTTCCCTAGCCAAATCGAACCGAACTCTCTGTTACTCGAGTTTGACTCGGTTTTAAAACAAATCGAATCTCTTAACTTGAACTCAGTTCATATATGAAGTAAACGAACTCGAATTGAACCGAATCAAGCTAAGATGACTTTCAAACCTGAGCCAGCTTGGTTCGGGTCCATCCCCATGTGGGATGTCTAACATCTAAGCAAACCAGTTAAATGAAGCATGGTGAAGTACAACTCTGAGCCGACCTATGCATTTAAACCATTATCCTTGGGATCCCCTACTTAAATTTATGTCTATAACCAGTTTTCTTAAGAATCAAGACCTGTCCGCAAAGTTCTCTTCTTGTGGTAACATTATAACTACTGACTAAAAGATGTAGAATTCTGAATGTCTTATTAAGTATATTTTTCGTTCTTTTTAGTTTTTTCTTCTAATTTAGTTTTTTCAAAATACAGTTGCTGGATCCTCACCCAACAGTGGTAGCCACAAAGCTTTTGGCAAGGAAAAAGTATATAGATAATGGGAAGCAATTCAACATGATAGCTTGCTCCTGGATACAGTTCATGATTCATGACTGGGTTGATCATTTGGAGGACACCAAACAGGTAATAATTAATTAGCATACACTAATTCAATTCTCAATTTGGGTACACTTCTGAATTTTTTATTTGCATACATGATTCATTGCAGGTGAAACTCACAGTTCCTAAAGAAATTGCAAGTCGTTGTCTGATGAAGTCATTCAAGTTCTTTAAGACTAAAAGGGTCCCTGCTGCTTCACTTGATGTGAAGATTGGCTCCCTAAATACAAGAACTCCTTGGTGGTAAGGATTTAAACCTGTAGTTGTTATAGAGCATATTAATTCTGAGTCTCTGGTAATTTATTCATTTAACTTCTCATGGCTTTAGCAGGGATGGCAGTGTAATTTATGGAAATAATGACGAAGGCATGAGAAGAGTGAGGACATTCAAGGATGGAAAGTTGAGAATAACAGGGGATGGACTTCTTGATCATGATGAGAAAGGGATTCCTATTTCGGGTGATGTTAGAAATTGCTGGGCAGGCTTTTCCCTATTACAAGCCTTGTTTGTAAAAGAGCACAATGCTGTATGCGATAAGCTCAAAGTAAGTTATTTTTTCCTTATGCATGTTACTGAAAACATTGTACACAAGAATCTAAATGAAACCCCTTTTGTGAATGATTTACTGAAGTTGCTTTCTGGTTGATTGATCTCTAGGAGAATTACCCTGATTTTGATGATGAGAAGCTCTACCGACATGCAAGATTGGTGACTTCGGCTGTCATTGCTAAAGTTCACACCATCGATTGGACTGTAGAACTTTTAAAAACTGATACTCTTCTGGCAGGAATGAGGATCAACTGGTAAGACTCTTTATGGAATATTGATTTATTGTCGTTGAAGTCTGAGAATATCCAGCTTTCTGATTGTCTGGTGTTAGTTGCTTTTTTCATTGCTGAGCAAATTATGCATTATGTATGTGCAGGTATGGATTTCTTGGAAAGAAATTTAAGGATTTATTTGGACCCATTTTGGGACCAATACTAACTGGATTGGTTGGTCTTAAGAAGCCAAGAGATCATGGAGTTCCCTACTCGCTTACAGAGGAGTTTGTCAGCGTATACAGAATGCATTGCCTTCTACCTGACAAACTCATAATAAGGGATATCAAGTCCACACAGCCGGAGTATGAAAGCCCTCCTATCCAAGAAGAGTAATTCTATTTTACTTCTCTCACTTCATGTTGTAAGAAAATTTGAGTACATGAATAGATCAGAATTAATAATATACTTTTATACATAAGAATGGAGGAGGAGTACTTCTGAAACACAAAACATCTGCATTTTCAATCCATTAACTGCTTTTGATGAATTTCTTTTAGGGTACCTATGAAGGAAATGGCAGGAAAAGAAGGCGAGCGACGACTATCAAAAACTGGAATTGAGCAAATGATGGTATCGATGGGTCACCAGTCATGTGGAGCTCTCACATTATGGAACTATCCATCATGGATGAGAGACCTGATTGTTCATGATATCAACGGGGAAGATAGATCAAATCCAGTTGATATGGCTGCTTTAGAAAGTAATAAGTCAATTCCATACTTGAGCTTCTCCTTTTTTCATTTAGCATTTAGCTTAATACTAATTAAATTGTTGTATAATCAGTCTATAGAGACAGGGAGAGAGGAGTTGCTCGGTACAATGAATTCAGAAGAAACTTACTGATGATTCCTATAAGCAAGTGGGAAGATCTATCAGATGATAAAGAAGTCGTTGAAACTCTCCACAAAGTATATGGAGATGATGTTGAAAAACTTGATCTGATTGTGGGTTTACATGCTGAGAAGAAGATCAAAGGTTTTGCTATTAGTGAGACAGCTTTCTTTATCTTTCTTCTTATTGCGTCTAGGTAATTATTATCATCTTATACAAGTTAAAATCATAATTAGTGTTTAATTTAGCTTTCCTTGTGCTAAAAGATAACTGATGGATGTTCAGGAGGCTAGAAGCTGATAGGTTTTTCACCACCAACTTCAACTCCCAAACATACACAGAGAAAGGCTTGGAATGGGTTAATAAGACTGAGACTTTGAAAGATGTTATTGATCGTCATTTCCCTGACATGATGAGAAAATGGATGAGATGTTCAAGTGCATTTTCAGTGTGGGATTCAGATCCTAATCCAAAAAACTACATCCCTCTATATCTCCGACCGGCCACCTGATTAGTACATTTTGTTGTTTTCAAGGCAAAATCACTAAAAGTGCCTTCTAGTAGAACTAGCATATGTACGTATGTACATATAGCTTTCAGGATACTAAAAGTGCCTTTGTATCTGTTTGTATGCTTGATACTCTTGTAAAATTCAATTTTAGTTTCTATTCAACAACTTAATTATCATGTGCTCTCCCCTCATCTCTCACTCCAGAATGTATTTTTGGAAACTGTCCCAAACATAGACTGAATATTGAATTTGTGGCAGCCCCATATGAGGTTGATGCTCAGTTGGCATAGCTGTCCAGTCTAAAGTAGAAAAGGTGTAATTGCTACAGTTATTACTGAAGACAGTGATCTATATAGCATCTGGAAGCCAGGCTGAAAGCACTTCCAATGAATTTTGATATAGCGAAAATGGAGGTCTATTGCTCTCCCGAGAACTCCATCTTCTTTGTTTCTTATTGAAGTTGAGAGCTTGATTTTCTTGGACTGTATCCCCTAATCAAGCATTATCTTGGATTTTCACTGTTATTATTTGCTACCAAGCCAGGTTCATTTGCCTGCTGTTGCCCAGTCCCCATTTTTTCGTTCTTTAAGTTGGCATTGGTACTGCAATTCAGTTAATCTTAAAACTACAATAAGCAATATTTTCTTTTGCCATCCTGAATTACACTAGAAAAAATGCCTCCATCAGTAGCTGCTGCAATTGCCGAAGGACACTTAGACCCAGTAAGCATTGAGGCTTTTGATTGTTCTCCAAATACTGAATATCATCATGGACATGCTGCAATCCAAACTTCTAATAAACCACGGAAGCCTAGAATTAAAATCGAAACTCGGTTTATGGTATTTTCTTTACAAAAGACCATGGAAGAAATTACAGACAAGTTTTTCGACCCAGGTTCTTCTTTAATAACAGAAAAATGTGTCTCATGTAGTTTCTTGAAATAAAATCATCAAAAGGCTCTCAATGTTATAGTTTTTAGTTGTTGATATTCAAATGAAGCAGCAGTATCCAATTTCATCTGAAAGGATACATTTCAGTGAAGGCACAGCTCTCCAGAAATTAGTTTTGCCATTACAAAGTCAGGAAACAGTTGAAAATGCAGTGGTTTCTGATGACCTTCCATTTCAGGTTCTAGACAACAACCCATTCTACAAAAGGAAACTTGATCAGATTCAGTTTGATACATTCAAGATCATTGGGCGTCAGTAAAGTTTTAGTTGTGACTGGGGATGACAGGTTGGAATTCTTGTATGCAACTCCTGATAACAGTCAACCAAAGGTTTCTGAAAACATCCATTCCAGGAAAAGAACATGGAATGGAAGTCACTTGGAATTGATTGAAGATGCTGCTGAACAAGTTTCTGGGGTGACTGAGGTTGAAAGTTCTAACTTGTTTGATACAAAGGATTCACAAGGACGTGTAAAATCTAAGCCTAAAAGGTTCTCTAAAGGGAAACAGAAACAAGACAGAAACTAATAATAGCATCAGTTCTGTAAATAAGAAGACCGCTATCCTGAATTTCTTTTCTGAGTGTAATCTTTTAATTCTGTAAGGAATTTATAATGAATGATTATCCAATTGTTAATAGCTACTCCTAGCATTTTGCAGTTTTATTAAGTTGGTAAGCCATGTTACATATGCAGAAGAAAGCTAAAACAGAAGGCAAAATAACCATAAATGATTATCCAATTACCTAGGAGATTTATTAATTTGACTTAGGGGTCATGGAGTTTTAATGTCACCACTGGAACAACTGAAACATGAAAGTATTCAAGCTATTTAATGCTTGTTTCGTTTAAGTAGTTGCTTAAACCAATAGGCCGACATCTTTGGATACCTCTTCAGATTGTTGTAGTCAACATAGACAATGCCAAACCTTGCAGTGTAGCCTAATCTCCATTCAAAATTGTCAAGCAACGACCAAGCAAAGTAGCCAACAACATTTGCTCCATCATCAACAGCCTTCTTCAGTTGAGTCAAATATCCCTTGTAAAAGTTGATCCTTGTGGTATCATGTAATCCCTGCTTAAGAGTGACATTTCCTGGATCATCCATGCCTGTAGAATACATGGTAACAATATAACAATCAAGTGGGTAATTTCGTTCTCTTACACTTTCATAAACCTGCAAAATCTTCTAGGATTTAATACATCATAAAGCAACATTCAATTGACTAGTATCATTTTCAGACAAAATGACAGTAGGGTTCTTGTAGTGCTCTTTTATGTACATCAAGGCCTTGTACAAACCCCAAGGTACATTGTAGAGCCAATAAGAATTTGCCTGCAAATGTTTAAATTCATCATAAAATGAAACTAAAATCACAATTTCTGCATTAACAAGTGATAAAACATGTAATGGTGAAAGAAATTACTCTTGGACCAATTGGTACGCCATGTTTTGCATCTGCAAAGTTCACAAGAAATTAATGTTTAGTAACAGGAGCAGGCCAGCCATAATACTGAATTTCACCCTTTTATTCTTTTATTAATTATTTTTCCCAAACAAAAAAGAGATAGAAATCTTACAAGCAAATCCCGCGTTCCAGTCTAGCTGATAGCCCAAGTTCTTTGATTTTGTTAGGTGTGGATCATACATGTAGTATGTAGTGTACTGGTTAATGCTCACAAAATCTATTGATCTCTTCTTTTGTGAACTTGGGTAGCCTTTTGCCAACTATATTTTGCATTGTTTCTGGGTACTCACCATAAGTAAGAGGATGTATAAACCTACAAGAGGCCAGCCATTGTCACATACTTTTGTGATTCAATTAAGATCTACCACATGTATAGCATTTTCATAGAATTCATGAAATCTTTTTTGAGTTTCCTCTGCTGATGAAATTCACAAACCATCAGGCCTGTCTCAACAGTGGATTCTCACTCATACATGTACAACTATCTGATCAAAAGTATTTGATCAGAAAAACAAAATCTAAGTTCTCTATGATAAGGCGAAAAATAGTTTACCATCCAACATGAAAATCTCTTGCTCTTTGAGCTGCATAATTGTCTGCCTTTGATCTTGTAAGAGGCTCATACCACACAAAATCCAAGAGAATTCCAATCCTTCCCTTTTGCTTTTTCTGAAATTGCACAAATTTTATAAATTACAATATATGCTATAGCATGTTCTAAAGAAATAAATTGCTAATCTTACCTGATACTTTTCGCGGTATCTCTGAACTGCAGCTCCATGGGATAAAATCAGATTATGGGCAACAACATAAGGCTCTGTTGCAGAATTTCCAACCGTGCAATTGCCAAAAGCTTTGGAGCACCTCCCAGGAGCAAAGAAGCCATTGTCATAACCAAGAGCAGCCACCACTCTAGGCTCATTAAATGTCATCCAGTTCTTTACTCTGTCTCCAAACGTCTTGAAGCAAAAATCCGCATAATCAGCAAAATCTTTCCTATAATTTGAAACATTTATCAAAATTTAGATCTAATAAACCATGATTTAAGTCACCAACATTAAAGCTACCATTTAAAGTATGAAATTGTGAACAAAAGTTACCACTATTCATATCACTTACACCACTTTCTCACTCAACAATCCATTGTACTTCTTCTCAAGTGTTTCTGGAAGATCATAGTGATAAAGATTTGCATATGGAGTAATGCCTACAAAGATTTGCAAGGTGTGAAGGGTTATTACTAGATTATATTGAAACTAAAACAAGTTTCAATGGCATAATGTTCGTTGAGCTTAACCTTTTTCGAGCAAGTAGTTAATCAACCTATTGTAGTATGCAACTCCCTTCCAATTAACTTTCCCTGCTCCATCTGCATAAAAAATGGGATGGAGAAGGTTAAGGGAAGTTGGAAATAACTTGTCATTACACAAAATCAGCAAAGCTGATAAACTCAATACCTGGGAAAATTCTGGACCATGAAATCGAAAACCGGTATGCATCAAAATTCAGATTTGCCATGATATCAACATCCTCCTGTAACAGCACAAAGTAGATCATAAAATTTTCCAACAACAAATATATTTATTGAGTAACATTTTTAAAATTTAGTAGTTCTTCAATGAAATGTGCCTGTAATTAAGATCATCAAGGTGCATCTCAGGGTGTTTTTTTAAAGCCCAATTGAAGGGAAAATGCTTTTTACATGTAATTACTCACTGCCAAGACCAATTTGGGATTTTGAACCTGTTGAAATTTGCAATTTTAGTAGCAGAATTGGCGTCAAAACTGCTTCCCAACATTATCAGTTCCTTCTTCAAACTTGCAATTCAGTTACCAAAATACTTGATAGTAATCTCATAAAAAAATGAATGAAGAATTAAAGAAAGGACTTACTTTGTAACGGTGATACTGGTCCACCGCTATCTCACCGGTTCCATTATTGGCCACAATACCTGTTCATCAAAATCAGAACAAATCTTTTAAAATCATCATCACATTAATGTGGTTTGAGTTTGTAACATCTTAGCTAAATCTCACGTCTACAAATAAGCCATGAGCTTTTAAAAATGTCAGTCTCGTTTTGGGTTATAAAGTTGAAAAGCAAAACTGTGTCGTATTGTGTTTATAAGTAGTACCGGGTTTTTGAACAAAAACATCCCAGATGCTGGGGCCACGTCCATCCTTATCAGCCATGCCTTCTACTTGATAAGCAGAGGTGGCGGTTCCGAAGATGAAGCCTTCGGGGAAGGCGTCTCTGCTGAGGCCGCCGGTGTCGAAGTGGACAGTATCATCAGGATGTGAGTAGTATCCATTGAGCTCAACTGTATGAGCAACTGAATGGATAATGAGTAATAGGAAGAAGGGCGGAAAGAAAGAAAGTGTCTTCATGTTAAAGAGAGTGATGTGAGCTGAGCAGGTAAGTGAAAGTGAGGCTCTTACATAGAGAAAAACTGGTTGACATGGCAAAGAAGGAAAAAACAAAGAAATCTGTGAAGATATTATGCATGGCCATGGCTGGAACTTTGGAAAACAATATTACAGAGAGTAATTATTTTTTAATGTTTTGGTTTGGCTCTTAGCACGTGCACAACGTATTAACGACAATAATGTATTAATCTGACATAAACGGAGTGGATTTCAAAGTCACATGCAGTGCAATTTACTTACTCAGTAGGCCAGCCACCAAAATATATATATATATATATATATATATATATATATATATAAAACTTAAAATCCCTTTCTAAAATAAATATGAGCTAATTTGAATAGAAAGAATTATATGTGAAGGCCGTGAAATGATGGTAGATGGTGGTAAGAAGTGGGTGAGTTGACAGGGATTCAGTAGAAATGGACAGGAGCGGTGAATTTCAAATTGGAATCTAAAAGGCAAAGAGAGTAAAACAAGGGTCCTGTTTTACCTAACATGAGGCCGCACCCTTTTTTGGACCAACTTAACATTATCTCATATGAATCTGACCCACACCTGCTTGCTACTACAATAATTGCATTCCTTGACCGTTTATTCAATTTAATAATCATTAAATCCACCATTATTTGCCATTTTTAAGGATTCTTATTCTTATTCTTTTCTATCATATCACCAACTTTGATCAATTGTTGGCCCCATCCATCATATAGGACCATACTAGTCTTTTTCGTTTTGATCAAAACTTTGATCAACTTTTATCACCAACTCTGAGTCATCTCATACAAAAAAAAAACACACCTTCACAATACGTATACCAAAATTCTTTTACTAATCATCATCAGAAGCAATCTTCTGTTTCTTCCATCTGTATGCAGCCTCCAAGATCTTCAGATTTGTACTCTGGGATTCCTCAGGGAACAGATAGTCTATGTACTCTTCATACCTGTTTATCCAAATTTTCACGTTAGTTATCTTTCAACAGTAAAGAAAACCTTGTAAACTAACATGACAATAATCCACAAAATACAAAAATCATATATTTTATACAGAAAATAAGAAACCAATGTTAAAAATCTTTCAGTGTCCATGACTAACAATACAGGTCAGGTATGCCTATAGACCTCTTTAGATCTAGTGGTAAACGCCAACAGTTGTACTATGAAACTCCAGCTGACAGTTACCACAATAATTACAGTGTCTAGTAAGAATGCATAGTGTGAACAGGTTACATACCCAGCTGACAGCCCATCATCACTGACAATTTGCCTTCTCTTCTTAAGTTTCTTCGGTAGCTTAGCCTGGACTAAGCTAACATCACCAAGCGCACCACAGCTACTCTCCATGTTCAACCACTCTTCTAACAACATAGCCCTTTCTTCCTTCAATTCAGGAGCTGACGTTCTGAAATAGTTAACTGCTTTTTCAAAGACTCCTGATGAATAGAAAAGCAGATGTCAGATTACTACTCAACTTTTGAGAGATTTTAGACAACCATATTAACAGTTAAAAAAAAAATGTAACAAAAATGAAGATAAAGGCATATGTCTTACTCCGTGCATTCTGAATGCATTGCTTCTTTTGTTCAAGGAAATCTTCCTGGCCATCATTTTCTGCCAACTCTGAGCCCCCACCATCCTCCCTCATAGCAGAAGCCTCAAACTTTGCATAACTAATCCAAACCTTTAAATGTTTTGTCCGATCCAAGAGTCTCTCATAAAGGGCTCTCGTTCTATTAAACTCACCTTCTGATATCTCAAAGTCAATATACGCCTGTAATCGAACAAATACAAATATTATTATCATTTTTTGGACAATATTCTCTCAAATGTGCATGTCTGAACTTAATAGTGAATAATTAACTTCTGATATGACAGGAATAAACAAAAACAATTGTATGAATTAAGCTACTAGTCAAAGACTAGTGCTCTAATACAATTGACTATATATGTACCACAATTAACCAATATAGAAGCTAAATTCTGATCCTGTACAGACCTATTATAGCCTAATTTGCTGATCACATATTAGTAGGGCCAACAAATCTTAACAGACTGTCAAAAATGACTAAACAGGACAGATGAAGATAAAATTGTTGACAACATAAAAGTATTCTTCACTGCTGTCTAGGCAAATTGATCCAGTTTAGTACTCTAATCAAATTAAGCACACACACTATGTATATGCACATAGGTGGATAGACAGGTACCTTCCACAACAACTCAGGCATATCCAAAGCGGGCTGCACAATTGCAAGCTCAAAAATAGCCCTAGCTCGCTCTGTTTCATCCAAAGATCTCTCCAGTTCCGCAAATTTGCTCCAAGCATAGCAGTTCTCTGGTGACCATTCCAAGTACTTTTCATAAAGCTTTCGGCATCGGTCCATATTACCAAGCTGCAACTCTATTTCAATGTATTTTTTAAATATCTGCATTCAGCGAATAAATCAGTGAGTAAATGTCAAGTCTATGAGCTCAAATTCATTCAAACCTGGACATCAACCAAAAATTACCTTATCCTTAGGAGCTTGTCCAATTGCATTCCCTAAAATTTGTCGGGCACCATTGAGATTTAATTGCCTTATTTCAAACTGGGCAGCCATGAGCCAGATCTTTGCAAATGAAAACTTTTTATGTGGAATTAGCTTCAGGCACTCACTGTAAAGTTAGAATTATATGTCAAAATCCATCTTCAATCAGTGAACATGAGGAAAAATTACAATTAAAACAGTACAGAGAAAAACATCTCAATTTAGACTAAGTATTTGTTGCTAATACTCCTGCAAAATACATACTTCCAAAAGAAGCATATGTTCAAACACCCAAATTAGTACAGTCAAAGGCATGCAAACTCAGTTCTAATGGGTTTGGTGCTTCACGGGGGCTGAGGCCTTGTTTTGGAGACAGAGTAAACTGTAAAGTTTAAATTCTTCTGCACTGCTGATCAGCCATTAACTTTCTAATATCCAAACAACTAGATGAAACTTGAAAAGTCAAAGAATTAAGTTTGATACATGTTTACTCAGTTTCTAAAAAGTATCCCTATATAAATAATTCTAAGAAACCTTTGAGGAATTGAAAAAAAACAAAGAAGTTGAATAAACTGCCTACCCAGGATAAAAGCAATGAAAGAAAGAAACATAAGAAGTTATAAGAAGTTGAATACACTCACCTATAAATGTCTCGTGTCCGTTCCATATCTTCTGCATCCAGTTCCTCATACAACGCATAATTAATCCTAAAATTAAAAAAGAAAAATGAAAATAAAACAAACAATCACAATAGGAAATAAAAAACCAGAACAGTACACCAACTAGAAAAATTACCACAAGTATATATATCTTTGCCAATATCTCTTCTCCTCCGCTGGTGGCACATTAGCAATGGCACGCTCATAAACCTCCCTAATCCTTTCCTTATTTCCTACACTCTCTTCTAACCTAACGTAGTCAAACCATGTGTCATAATTCATTGGATTCTTTCTCACTTCATCCTCGTATTGAAACCTCCTCTTTCCCACAATAGCATCCTCAATCCCTTCCTTATCCCCATACTGTTTCTCAAAAGCCACAAACTTTCTATATAAGTCTTCAGCCCTGCCTTTAGGTATATGGTCCAATGCAAACTTATAAATGCACCTAGCACGCTCTGTCTCCTTACATCTCTCCTCAAACTCTGCAAATGCAACAAACAATAACTCAGCCTCTTCGTCATCCGCCAATTTCTCCACTGCACGTTCATAAACATTCCTTGCACGATCAACTTCTCCATTTTTCATCTCAAACTTGGCATATCGAATCCATGCTGTAACTTTTGGATGGCACTGAACAAACCGTTCAAAAATCTGCCTAGCTCGGTCAACTTCATTATATCGAAGCTCAAATTTGATATATGATAACCACCCTTGCTGATCAGGCATCCAATTCATCCACCTTTCAAAAATCTGCCTAGCTCCAGCAACATTCCCAAGCATCTCTTCCATGTGAATATATTTATACCATAGTTGATCCACACGGGGTAACAATGTCACTGCACGATCCCAAACATTCCGTGCCCTGTTAATGAACTTGTTCTTCATCTCTACCTCAGCATACTTCAACCAAAGAGTGTGATTCCGGTAATCAACTTCCAATGCACGTTCCCACACGCTTCGTGCACGCTCAAAATCTTTCTGAGACTCCTCCCATTGGGCATACTTAATCCACACACTAATATTCCAGCGAACTCTACGAATTAAATCCTCAAATTCTTTCCTCTTTCGAAGGCGATACTCAGCAAGCTCAGTAGAGTCAGTGATTTTCTGTTTAGGTGGTCGAATTTCAGCCTCTTGACGTTCCCGAGCTTCACGTAAAATTTGTTCCGCAGTGATTTGTATCGGAGCTGGCGTTTTGTTCTTGACTCTAGTCGGCCGCGGGAGTTTCACCTCCGTGTCCTTGCGCGTGAGATATCCCAGAGAAGGATCCGCATCTTTAGATGCCATGGCGGATAAATATGCAACTGAATGTACCTGAGCAGAACACAACGAAAAAGATTAAGCAAAGTTGAAAAAGCGATATGTTTTGCACATAGACATACAAAATCGCACCTTTTCAGTTTCTGTTAGGGTTAGCTAGGGTGAAAGCTAACTTTATAAATAACTTCCAGCTAATACACAGAAATTGAAATTGGCAATGCAACAGCTCTCCGGTGGACGGTGGCTGTAAATTCTGTAACGTGAAAGGCCAAGGAATCGACTCAATAATCGGATTCGATGGAATTGGGGGGCTTTCTGTTGGGATAAAATACTATTTGGGTTTATATGGAAGTATGAAATTTTTAGAAATCTTAAGATGTTTCAAATAATGACGTGTCTTTGGATTTTGTACGCGAATTGAATTCGGCTTGACGTTATGTAAAATTCACCTATAGTAGCATTACACGTGCACAACAAAAATCCAACATAAAACGCACCGTTTTCAAGCTCCCCACTCTTTCGTTTTCACAACCCTCTCTTCGAACTGTTGAAGTTCCGAAAATGCCCCCAAAGCTAGTTGAAACCTACGCGTGCGTGCCGTCGACGGAGCGTGGCCGATGAATTTCGATATCGAGCGTGGCGCGGTGCGTGTTGAAGAAGGAGTTTCGGGTGTTGTCTGGTCGGATCGACGACCTCCAGTGGTCGACCGACGGGTTGAGGATCGTTTCTTGTCGCGATGGGACGGAGAAATCGCTTGTTGGTGCTTTCATGTGAGTTCTGTGAAAAAAGTTCACTTTTAAATTTGAAAGTTATAATGATACTTAATAATCTCATGATAAAGTTATAATTTTACTTGTATAAATGATTGAAATCTTGTGCTCTTGCTCACGAACTAATTGTTTGTGAATGTAATGTTGAGCAGGTGGGATTCTGGCACAAATGTAGGAGAATTTGATGGCCATTCAAGACGTGTTCTAAGTTGTGCCTTCAAGCAAACAATGCCATTTCGCATTGCGACATGTGGAGAAGATTTTTTTCGCCAATTTCTATGAAGGACCATCATTTAAATTTAAGTTATCTCAAAGGTTTGTCATCACGGGTTCACCGGCACAATGTTTATTGGCATTATGTTTTGTATAATATTTGCAAGTTGATCGAGTTTTGTGTTTTGAATTTCTCTTATTTCCCTTGATTGCATAATATATGAAAGGAACAAGACGGATATTGCAAATGTTGCAAGCAATTTTGAAGGTTTCTGCTATCCTTCTTTCTTCATAGTACTTCATCATCTGAAATTTTGGTTGATAGATTTGCAGGGATCATTCAAATTTTGTCAATTGTGTCAGATTTTCTCCAGATGGCGGCAAGTTTATCAGTGTAAGCTCTGACAAAAAAGGTATAATTATTATGGAAAGATTAGTTGTCCTCTGAAGATGGTCATAAAGGCAGCATTAATGGTGTCAGCTGGAGTCCCGATGGTAAACAGGTTTGCATCTCAATATGCATTCTAATTTCTTGATGTGCAGGAGAGCTTAATTGGATTAGATTTGGACTCTAAAATTTTTAAATAACAAGAGAGAAACTATGTTGTGAGGTGAATGAAACTTCGTATGGAAGTAGATATCATGTCATGCCATTTTATTTTCTTCGGAATAGTACACGCTGTGTATCTATACATTGAATTTAGTGAAGCGGGGCTCGTGTCAGAAGTTGGTACTTCTTTCAGTTACATTGAATTTAATGTGCAAGAGAGCTTAATTAGATTAGATTTTGACTCTCTAAAATTTTTAAATAACAAGGAAAAGACTATGCTGTGAGGTGAAACTTCGTATGGAAGTAGATATCTTGTCATGCTATTTTATTTTCTTCGGAATAGTACTGTGTATCTGTACATTCAATGTAGTGAAGCAGGGCTTGTGTCAGAAGTAAGTACTTCTTCCAATTAGGATGATGAAAAAATATTTGTTAGGTTTGAAAAGAATGCAGTTCCAAAGTGAAGGTACTCAACAACTTTAGAGATAACTCATCTTTTTTTATTTAACAAACTTAGGCATAAATAACCTTTTACAATTTTAACAGAATGAGAAAAACTTGCTTACGTTTTCAATTACTCAACGTGATGAGTGCAATAATGAGAACACAGATAACAAATATCCTAATGATTAGGACTTATTCAAACAAAAAGTCTTAACTAAATTCTTAAACTTTCTCTTCATTCCTTCCCTTAAACTAGTTGTCCACTAGTTTAATTCAGGAACTTGACAAACTCCCAACTGACTTCGAAACTTCTGTAATGCATCCACTGTGAGGGGCTTTGTCATCATATCTGCCAGCTGATCTTGTGTTACACAATAAACTAATTCAATTGCTCCTTCTCGTGCAAGATCATGAAGAAAGTGAAAACACACATCAATGTGCTTGCTTCGACCGTGTAACACTGGATTTTTTGACAACTTAATGGTGGAGCTGTTATCACAAAAAATTGTTGTACACTTACTTTCCTCCAAACTCAGCTTCTCAATTATTCTCTTCATCCAAACAGCTTGACTAGCACAAGCAGCCGCGACCACAAACTCTGTTTCTGTGGTTGAGAACTTGACTATAGGTTGCTTTCTTGAAGATCAGGCAACAACTCTAAATCCTAGCATGAAAACATAGCCTGATGTACTTTTTCTATCTTCTATATCTCCTGCATAGTCACTATCTACATATCCAACCAGACCTTCACACCCTCCCTTCTTGTAGAAAATTCCAAGTTCAATAGTTCCTTTCAAGTATCTCAGTATCCTCTTAGCTACCATTAGATGCAATTCAGATGGTTTGGCCATGTACCTGCTAATCAAGCTTACTGCAAATATCAAATCTGGCCTTGTAGCTGTTAAGTACATGAGACATCCTACCATTTGCTTAAATAAAGTTTCATCAATACGGACCCCATTTTCATCTTTAAAAAGTTTACAACCTGGAACGATAGGATTATGAACTGAGTTGCTGTTTTCCATCCTAAACCTCTTCAACATGTCTAAAGCATATTTTCTTTGACAAATATAAATCCCATCTGACCTTTGCAAAACTTCTATGCCTAAAAAAAATATCATTCTTCCCAAATCAGTCATATCAAATTCCCTCAACATGAAATTTTTAAATTTAGTAAACATTAATTCATCATTGCTAGTAAATATTAAATCATCAACGTATAAACTAACAATAAGAATCTTACCTCCCTTATTTGTTTTAATGAATAAAGTATGCTCACTCTAACACTTCTCGAACCCTTCATTTATAAAGTGTGCTTCAATATGACTGAACCATGCTCGTGGAGCTTGTTTTAGTCCATATAGGGCTTTCTTCAACCTGTAAACTTTCTGAGGATTGTTCTTCAGTTCATAACCCTTCGGCTGCTCCACATACAATTCTTCTTTAAGTTCTCCATGCAAAAAGGCAGATTTAATGTCAAGTTGATAGAGAGTCCAGTTTTTTTGAGCTGCTAGAGCCACAATCATTCTCACTGTGTCCATTCTCGCAACTGGTACAAATACTTCTGTGTAATCTGTCCCTTGCTGTTGCACATATCCTTTTGCCACCAAACGAGCCTTCAATTTGTCCACTTCTCCATTCTCTTTGAATTTAGTTTTATAAACCCACTTCACTCCAATCTTCTTTCCACCTTTAGGGAGATCAGTGAGTTCCCATGTGTTGTTTCTCTCTATAGCTTGTATCTCCATGTCCATAGTTGTCCTCCATTTGTCATGTTTCACTGCCTTCTTAAAATGTACTGGATCTGTTGAAGCAAACAGAGTCGGATTGACATTTGCATCTTCCTCTTCTGAAAGTCCTTCCCCAGTTACATAATCTCTCATCCACCCTGGAGGCATTTTATTTCTTCCCTTATTAGGACTGGATAATTCTCCTTCATTTTCGTCATTTTGAAAACTTTCAACTAGTTCAACGGCTTCTTCTTCTTCTCTGCTCACTACTTCTTGATTTTCTTCGTTTGTTGCCTCATTATCATCCCATTCCAAATTAGCCATTATGTGCTCTTCATAATTCTTATCCCAGCTCCATGATTTTTCTTCCTCAAACACTACATCTCTGCTAATTACAACCTTCCTTGCAATTGGATCATAAAGTCTATATGCTTTAGACTCTTCACTTACTCCTAATAGCACGCAAGCAAGACTTTTTGCATCTAGCTTTTTCCTTGTCACATCAGGTACATGCACACGTGCCACACAACCGAAAACTCTAAAGTAATCAACTGAGGGTCTGTTTCCACTCTAGGCCTCTTCAGGTGTTTGATTTTTCACAGCCAATGTAGGACTTCGATTCAGAACATGTATTGTCCAGTTCACCGCCTCTGGCCAAAAGGTCTTTGGTATCCTCCTTTCAGATAGCATGCATCGAACCATGTTCATTACAGTTCGATTCTTCCTTTTTGCTACTCCGTTCTGCTGTGGAGTGTACGTTGCAGTCAATTGCCTTTTGATGCCATACTCTGTACAAAACTCATTAAACTCGAGTGACGTGAACTCTCCTCCTTAATCTGTTCTCAAACATTTAATATATCCTCCTACTTCTTTCTCTCCATTGTTCTTAAATCGTTTGAACATACTTAATGCTTCAGATTTTTCTACTAAAAAATAAGCCCATGCTTTTCTAGTGAGATCATCAATAAAGCATAGAATGTACCTCTTCTTACTGTTAGAAATAGGAGAAATTGGTCCGCAGATATCTGCATGAACAAGTTGGAGCTTTTCTATGGCCCTCCAATTGCTCGACTTGGGAATTGGATCTCTATGTTGTTTTCTAATAATACAGTTTGCACACACTATTGTTGGAGTTTTGAACTGAGGTAACCTATGTACCATCTTCTTAAACTGGAGAGTCCTTAACCCCTTGTAACTCAAATGTCCATAATGACAATGCCATAAGTGTGCCATATCCTCTGTGGAGGTGTAGAAGCAGGTTGGCTTTTGTGACAGTGGTTCTGCTAGCAACACAAACATCCTATTTGTTGACATCTCAGTCTGTATTATGAGCCCTTTCTCTGGATGATAAATCTTGAGCATTCCATGTTGGATGAGAATCGCCAACCCTTTTTCTTGTAATTGACCAATGCTTAACAAATTGTTCTTTAGTTCAGGCACAAAAAATATTTCACTAATAACATGTGTAAACCCACTTACTTTCAATCTCACATTGCCTTTACCTAGCACATCCATCCTTGTGTTGTTTCCCAACGTTACCTTCTGCCTGAAGTTCTCATCCAGATCAGCAAACAAACTCTTGTCACCACACATGTGGTTGCTACATCTAGAATCTAAAAACCAGACATTTCCCCTTTGTGCACCGTTCATCTCCATATATGACATTAGCAACATCTCTTCTTGTTCTCCTAATTCAGCATCGTTGACTTCCTTAACCAAGCTTGGACATTCAACTTGAAAATGTCCAAGTTTGTGGAACTTGAAGCATTCCACTGTAGCTTTGTTGAAGGGTTGGCGTCTCCCTTTTTCTCTGCCTCTGTACGTACCTCGACCTCGTCCTCTTGCACCAAAGCTGTCTTCATGACTGATCTTGAGTGCTTGTTCTTCTCCTGTATGTCGCTGGAGTTTTTGCTCATGAACAATCAATGAGCTCTGCAATTCATCAATGGAAAGTTGATCGATGTCTTTGGACTCCTCAATCGAGCAAACAATAAAATTAAACTTTTCACTCAGTGATCTGAGAATCTTCTCCACAACTATGACATCTTGCATCTGCTCCCCATATGTTCTCATTTTGTTGGCTACTGTCAACACTCTTGAAAAATACTCAAAGACTCCTTCTCCAACCTTCATCTCCAGAGTCTCAAACTCTCTGCGGAGAGCTTGTAGATGTGACCTATTGACTCTAGCATTCCCTTCAAACTTCCTTTTCATAGACTCCTAAATTTGGTTGGAAGTGTTCTTCACAAGAATGGTCTCCAGTATAGTCCGATCTATAGCCTGGAAGAGAAAGTTTTTAACTTTCATATCTTTCAGCTTCAATTCTTCTAGCTTCTTTCGTTGTGCTTCTGTCTGCACTGATCCATCTGCTGGCTCCTCATAGCCAATTTCCACCAGCCCCCATAATTCCTTAGATCGTAGGAAATTTTCCATCAACATGCCCCAATGGTCATAGTGACCATTAAAGCGAGGAATGGATGGCTGCACACATTTTCCTTCAGTAGTCATTTGTTTTGTTGCTACAAGAATTTCAAAGGCTCTGATACCAAAATGAAAAGAATGCAGTTCCAAAGTGAAGGTACTCAACAACTTTGGAGATAACTCACCTTTTTTTATTTAATAAACTTAGGCATAAATAGCCTTTTACAATCTTAACAGAATGAGAAAAACTTGTTCACGTTTTCAACTACTCAACGTGATGAGTGCAATAATGAGAACATAGATAACAAATATCCTAATGATTAGGACTTATTCAAACAAAAAGTCTTAACTAAATTCCTAAACTTTCTCTTCAAGGTTGATATAATAAATATGTGAAAATTACTCAATTTGGCAGAGTTATCATTCTCAATTTCAGATGTGGGAATTATTTTCTGCACAAATAAAAGACAATTTCGTTTGCAGCCTTCTTACCGGCAGTATTATTTGTGTTTGCACCTCCTTCCGGCTTAATAAAAATGATTGGGAATTTTACTTATATTTACCGGTGAAAATTTATTTTTAGGTGCTGACACTGTCTGCTAACATTCAGCAAAAGTATGGGAGATCTCTAATGATAATAATAGAAAGGCTAAAAAAAAAAAAAAAATGGGATTCCTCCTGGCTCCGGTGGAGTGGATGATATGCTAGTTGGATATCTCTGACAATGATTTTCTTGTCACTGTTTCTCTTGGTGGCACAATCAGTATATTTTCAGCAAGTAATCTGGAGAAAAGCCCGCAGCAATTATCTGGACCAACGAAAAATGCTACTTCATTAGCTGTGCTCAACAGTGCCCCAATAGTTATATTGTCTAGCAGCTAAGATGGTCTAATTGTTAAATGGATCCAAAGAGTTGGCTATAGTGGTAAATTGCAGGGGAAAGAGAATTCTCAAATCAAATGTCTAGCTGCTCTTGAAGACGAAATTGTTGACAACAAGGTGATTAACACTCTTCAAGTTTTCTAATCTTACTTGGAACTTTAAAACTTAATTGTTTACATGTATTTTTATTTGTCAACTGAAAAGACTAGGAATAAGCTTCTCAGATTTGTCAAAATTTTAATGAATTTTTTAAAGTGGAATTCTTAATAATTTTTGTTATCTACATCTAATTTTTCAATTTCGATAGAAAAGGAATCCTGTGGTTCTTCAATTTCTGATGATTTCCTGTGCTTCTGTTTCCTATAACCCAGGTACGGAGAGTTTCTCTTCAAGGGTATCAGTGTGGAGATGCAAATTCCATTGATATTAGCAGTCAGCCAAAAGACTTAAGCCTTGCCCTTCTCTCTCCTGAAATTGCTTTGTCCACAACTGATTCAGGAGTTCTTATGCTTCAAGGTGCAAAAGTAGTGTCAACCATTAACCATGGTTTTGATGTGACAGCTTCTGTCGTTGTACTTGATGGAAGTGAGGCCATTATAGGTGGACCAGATGGTAAACTGCATATATACTCAATTACAGGAGATATATTTGTAGGGGAGGCTGTCCTTGAGAAGCATCAGGGAGCTGTTAGTTTCATACGCTACTCTCCTCTTGTTTCAATGTTTGCATCTGGTAATCTGAATCGAGAAGCCATAGTCCAGCATTGTGTCTCTCGAGAAGTATTTGGCATAAACAGTCAAATGCTTTTTATACTAGCTGAATAATGAAATATAATAAAAATTATTTACAAATGATCTCTTGCAGGTGAAGCTTAAGAGCATGTTATACTACACTGCTCGCATCTACTGTCTTGCTTGGTCACCTGATGACAGTATGGTTGCTACTGGATCTCTTAATACATGTGTTATGATTTAGGAAGTTGACAATCCAGAGCTCATTCAGGTGGGGTTTATGTTTTAACTTTCACTGATGACAACACTTTGGTTAGTTCCACTGAGTATGCTTGTATCCACATTTAGAAGGTGACTCCACAATGAGGATGATGATACAGATCTGGTGTTTCCACACAGCAGGACCAGTTTTCAAGCTCAACACCAGAAGGCACTCAACAGCTGTCACCAACCTTTCGTCCACCCGCACAATCAGATATAATAGTGCAGAAAATAGGATGTGTAAATATTGAGTTTGTATCACAAAAGCTTGCAATGTAATTGATTGAAACTGAGTTTTTGTATTGAGCAGTTTCTCTGAAAGTAAAACAAATAAGTTTACTGCTTGGCTAATCCTGTATTGCCACCTCCTCAGTCCTGCATACTTTTCCTGGTCCCCTGCTTCTGTTGTAATGCTGCAGTATCATCCTTGGCGCACGCTGTCTGATACTCTATCCCTGGTCTGCTGCATGTCTGTTACTATATTCCCAGCCTGTTGCCTGACATCTGTTCCTCCCAATCTGCGGCCAGGTGTCACTCCTTTTGCTCCCTTTTTTCCTTTTCTCCGAGTATAAACTTTAGCCCTAACAGATGATTTCTGGACGCCCATGCAGCTGGTTTTCTGCTCAGGATTTAGAATTTTGGCGAATCCATGCTGATTTTAATGGTTTGCTTTGTTTGAATTTGGCTTGCCATGGAGTGGAAGGAACAAAAGGAAACTTCCTCTACCGGGAACTGAACATCATACTATCATTGTTGCGACTATTTGGGTTATAATCCAATTGACTATGAACAGAATGGTTCAATTCACCAACAAGGAAGACTTGTTCCCTCTTTGCGGTGCAGAGATTTCTTGTTGATTTCGGTGGAAGCCAGACGTTTCTTCAGTGTTTATGATTGTCATAAGTGCATCAATGTTTTTGACATTCTCATCTACATTCATTTTGGTGAAAGAAGACCTTTCGAGCCTTTTAGGTTCTGTCATGTTTCTGCAGAACTTGAGCTATGGCTGGCAGTGTGTAGTTCAGGGCACCGTAAGGATTCTGGTTCTGTATTATTTTTCCCAAATTTGGTCTCTTGTAAAAGGGTGATGTTGTAAATTTTGAAGATGTACCAGGATTTGCAAGTTTTTTCATACATCATCGTAGAATGTGTTGCAGCCTCCTGTAGATTGAATATTATTGTTTTATCTTTATTATCTTCATCGTGCTAGAAATCAGTACACTCTACTCAATGCAAGATGTTGAAATTTTTCTATCGGTGGGCCAAATGGGCCCTGATAAAAGAAATGGGCCATTTAGGTTAACACCAAGAAGGTAAAATAGCCCATTTATATACTAAGATCTCTCCAATCCATTTTGACCTTATCTTTTCTTTCTTTTTTTATGTCTACCAATTTATAGAAGAAAAAGGATCACTGTTATTATTTTTGGAAGATTCTCCTAGCTTTTTCCCATCCATCAGTCTTTTGCCATCAAATAAATTAATATATATTTCTTGTTTGAAAGGTTTCAGAGCAAGGTTGGGATTTGATTGAGTTGCTCAAGTTAACCATTTGAGTTCAAACAGGGTAGTTTTAGCTTAAAATCAACTTAAATCAATTGGATTTAATCAAACAAATTCATTTTTTGTTTGATGACTATATTTTCTTTGGCTAATTTCAAGCTTTCTTTCATCATCTTTGAAAAACCCTTCTTCTTTAACAATTTCTCTAACCTACTCATCACTAATTTAAATAAATTAAATTCAAGTTCAAACTAATCGTTTTATATTTAAATCATATTTGATTTAACTTTTGTTTATATTCGATTCCATTTGAATATACCCATTTTCCATTAGCTAATTAATGATCACCACCTACGCCTTGATGTGAATATACGTGTTTTCCATTAACTAGATGATGTGTTAATGTTACATGATGATGCTTTCTTCTAAGTCTTGATTAAACCCTAAGCCTAACCATAACCCTAATCCAAACTCATGTTTTGAATATGGCTAGTTCTTCAACGACCAGCACCCTTACCATTAATACAATTATATATCTAACATTCAAATTTCATTTTTATAACATTATACTATCTGTAACTGCTCTTTGAGCCCCAAAAAAACAACATACAAACAAATTCTTCATCTGTCTCTAGCAACCGAAAAGAATATTGGGAATCATTCATTTTCTTTTCTAATTATCATGTATAATAACTATTATTTGTCCATGCTATGCATTTTAATCCATTGCTTATAATTTTTTAGGGTTTATGTTCATACATCATAATTAACCAACTTACATATTAGTTTCTTTTTCATTTAAGGCTCATTATTTTAAAATTCATACTGGATTGGTTAATTCGATCAGAAATCAATATCACATTTGATTTGAGTATTCATATTATTCATTGAATTAGATTAACTCACAAATGATAAGGTGAATAGTTTGAACTCTAGTTCAATCATTAGATCAAATTGTCTAATTATTATATTGATATCATATATTAAAATTCATCTTAAAATTTTAATTTTATTATACTAATATCACCAATTCAGTTAAAATGACCATAAGCCGACCTTTTTATCTGATCCACACTTGTTTATGTGTACATTAATAGATGGTGGAAGAAGTGTATATAAAAAATAAACCTTGTGGCAATGACAGTTTCCCCCCTTTCAAATCTAACAGTCAACCTTAACCCCACCATGTGATTTTAACCTACCATCCATCCGTTGGTTTTTCCCGTGGATTTATTAATTTAATTCACTTTAAAATGCTATTAATGATTGACTTAATCATGAGTAAATTAAAATTAACAATCCCCACAATTAGTGGAAATTAAAAAAAAAAAAATTGTAAGAATCTCTTACATTATCAATCATCAGTCCATGTATATTAATAATTGAAGATTGAACTCAATTCAATCAAAGTTGTTTGAATTTAAAATTGAGTTCAGATCAAATAATTTAAATTTAAATTAAAGATTACACTTGTTTTTATAATAGAATCGAGTTTAAATCTATCAAAATTTTTGAGTTTAAATTAATTTGAATTGATTCTAAAGTAAAAATTATTCTCAAAGATAACACTTTTTATTATCCAGCCTTTTGATTCATTTTTTTTCTTGGACATTTTGTTTGGTTGATTATTTGAGATTAATTAATATTAAAAGATAAATTTCTCCCCTCGGTCTGGGGTTATTTTTTTCGGTAGAACGTATATTTTGAATTAGAGTTCTTAATGGGCAATTAGATTCCATATAAACTCACTATTCCAATAGCATTGTATACTGGTATGAATGAGACTAGTGCCAACCTCCGATAGGATGGATTCCATCCCCACATAAAATGATGTATGAGCGACTATGTAATCGTGCAAGGGTGGCATGGAAGTAGATATATCCAAAATTAACACTAGAAAAAGGTCGATCAAAGTGAGGAACTTAAAGTTAAATTCATAAGAATCCATTGAACACGGTAGGTGAGCTCAGGTAATCCAACCATGGAGATAGAAAATCAAAATATATAATTTATCAGAGCCATTAATATCATGCAGCTCCTTAGACCAAAGATTCTTTGTCTGTCCCAACTGTAAGTCAATTTCACTTGGAAATTAAAATTTATTCTCTCTCTTCTCTTCCCTTATATTCTTCATATCAATTCACTGCCCTTCTGCTCCATTCGATTCTTCTTCTTCATCTCTCTTTCTGCCTCTCATTCCATCGAAAGCTATTGGCTTGTGTCATCTTCATCATCTCGGCGCTTGTTTTTCGTTAAAGCTTTTTTTATTATTACAATGAGGAAGCCTTGCTGTGAAAAGAATGAAACCAACAAAGGAGCTTGGACTAAACATGAAGATCAGAAGCTCATTGACTATATTCAAAAGCATGGAGAAGGCTGCTGGCGCTCCATTCCTCCAGCTGCTGGTACATCTATATTTGTCTCCTCATCCTCTACAACCAACCTGTAACATTTTCTACAACTCCCTCTAAGAAAATAGGTTCCAATAGTCAGGTTTATTAGGCTAAAATTTCCCCAGAAGGATAATGTCTGTTTTGCTAATGACATTATGTTTACAGACCATATTCTATGTTGCTGAAGAAAAATGATCAGTTTAGAATCATGAGTTGTTGTTGAAATATACATGGTTGGCATGGTGTTCAGGGTTGCTTCGTTGTGGAAAAAGCTGCAGACTGAGATGGGTGAATTATCTGAGGCCAGACCTTAAACGAGGCAACTTTGGCCAAGATGAAGAAGACCTTATCATTAAGCTGCATGCACTTCTTGGAAACAGGTAATTGAAAAAAATATTTCTCCATTTCTTGAAGCCCTCTAACTTGACGATTTATTCTGGTTCATAAAAAACAACGTAAACATGTCCATGTTAACAAAAATTAGGGATACTGAAATTTTTGTCATAAAATGGTCTATTAATACAATTATATCACACATACAACCGACTAAACTATTTTATCATTTTATTTATTAAAATACTTAAACTATCTCTATCTTCAATCTTATAACCACAAAAGAGAGAGAACGAATGTATAATAGATTTATATTTATAATTTTATGTAAAATATAATTTATTATTATTTAATGATATAATTTTATGTTATTATATTATTTAATGTTGTTATAATATAATTAAGATATTGACAATTAAACTGGGAATGAATTAACAAAAATTCAAATTTGAATAAAAAATAGTGAAAAGCTCTTTGGCGTGAACGCTAACCTGATCTTCATATTAGTAAGTAATTATTTTTAAAAATCACAGCACTTGTGGGGTGTGTAAAGAATGTTTTGTTCATTACTGATGAAGAAAATTTAATCAGTAGTGATGACCTTAAGGAACAACAGTATTCTATGATAGTTGAAAATAGGGATAGTTTAGGTATTTAATAAACCAAGTGGTAAAAATACTTATTCAGTAAAAAGCATGATATAATTGTATAGGTGAACCCATTTTGTGGCAAAATTTTCAATATCCCAAAAAATTATATATACTTTGTTGCATGCAATAAATTTATAATAAGGAATTAAATATTAACGTGTAGAGTTTATTTGAATTTTGCAGGTGGTCACTGATAGCTGGAAGATTACCAGGAAGAACAGACAATGAAGTGAAGAATTATTGGAATACTCATCTGAAACGAAAACTGCTGCAAATGGGAATAGATCCCAAAAATCATCATATAAGACCCACTACTGCCAAGTCTTTCTTTTCAAATAACCAGGAACGTAATTCTGCAGAAGATAATAATACCAGAGTCTTGGATTCTATGAGCGGTCCTCATCCTGAGAGTTTTGCAGTTAGTGGTTTGCCTGATCTTAATTTGTAATTACTTGCAAGTAGGATTTTTTTTCTTTGTCGAGAATGATTTTTATTTTGTTTTTTGTCATAGCTACAATCAGTTTTGATTCATTCTGTCTTGTTCCACATTGATAAATAATGTGTTCAATATGAAAGATGGATGTATGCCTGCATAAAATTGAAAACAATTATATAATTAAGGGTGCAAATGAGCCTGGGGTCAGAATTGTTTGACTTAAACAAACTCAATTGAGTAGGTATATGGGGTTCGAGCTTGAACTCAGACTCAACAAGCTCGTATGTTAGTTGCTCAAACTTGAGCTCGAGAGTGAAAGTGAGAACTTGAGCTCGATGTGAGAAATTACAACTAAACCGCATAACTTATATATTTATCAATTATCTTTTCTATATTTACATAAGAAATAAAGATTTTAGGGGTGTAAATGTAAAATTTTAAAATTTTAAAGGTTTATTGATATTATACTCAGCAAGTTTATGAGCTCACTAAGCCAAACAACATTGAGCTCGAGTATGAGACTTGAATCTCTTAAATTCAAACGAGGTTGACTCAATACAAATTGAACTACGAGTAACTCATGAGTGATTTAACTCATTCACATCCATCAATCAAAGTATCTCGTCAAAAATAAAACAAAAATATACAATATCTCCCACTCGCAAGTAGGGCTTAGAGAATTATAATCTTTATGTATTATTCTTATTCACCACATTTGGCAGCTTTTAGATTTGTTTTTTACCCAATACTCAAATAATGAGGTTTCCAATGCTTTGTCGTTGTTCAAGTAAGTGATGTTATGTATGAATATGAATTTAAATATTAATAATAATATATTATTATCTAATCAAGTGTTATTTTATTATTAATTTAAAATTATCAAATTGCATAATGATACAAGATAATACATTATTATTAAATATTTAAATTAACACTTATAATATCAATACACATAATTTTATTGGATTCAAATTTGGTTTAAGAATTATCTCATCTATAAACAAATTAATGTACTTATAAAAAAAAAAAACACTCCTTAAAAATCTTTTGAACAAATATTGTTGGATTAAAAGTTTTTATAATTTTTTTAAATAAATAAATAATATGTAATTACTGAGAGTTTTTCTTTCCACTCTCTGGACAAAGGATATTATACTCACATTGTTATAGATTTGTATGAAAATGACATCCAATTATTGTACACAATTTATATAAATAGTTATATTTTTTAATATTGTTTTCGTGAGTTTGTTTAAGAAAAAGTTTAGCTGCATATCACCTTAGATGAGAATTATAGAACTATCAAAAAATCCAATTAAAGATTCAATTTGGACGGGAAGATTCAGGTGCATATTATAAAATTCGAGCAACAAATTAAACCATATTTCAAAGTGTCTTCACATATATGGATAAGGTAGCTGTTTATACTTTTGAAAATACATTTTCCATTTTCCACACATGAAAGTTTAGTGACAACCAAACATTCAACAGCAACAACTTGTGTAATATTCAAGCTATAAGACTGTTGGACGGGAGTTGTTTCAATTGATTCAACATTTGCAACAACTCTAGTTCTCAAAGAGAGAATTCAATTGAGCCAATCACAACTTGACACATTGCCAAACAAATTTACTATAATGTCAAATATCATGTTTACATCTGCCATTCAATTTTAATGGGAGACTTCATGCATGAATTTAATTTTAGGTAAATCTGCCATTGTATCCATATTTCTCATAAAACATTGTTTTAAAACTTGAACTAGACGATCAGGCCAATCAAAACTTGGATTGGCCTTTTGATTGAGTCAATGTTCGATCCAAATATTCATATTTTTCGTATACCAATATTTTTAAACTTGAACTAAACGGTCGGATTAATCAAAACTTGGGTTGACCCGTTAATTGAGTCATTGTCTAATCCAAGTTTGAAAATTTTGATATACACACTATAAATAATGTTTTTAGACAAGTTTTTATCTACATATTTCATTCATATTTTTAGAAGTAAGTATTTTATTTATTAAAGTGTACTAGGAGAATGTTTAGTGTGTGTGTGTGTACATATATTCATAGGACGATTCTTCCATTTTATCCGGCAACTGTTCTTATTGTTTGGTGACTTTTTTTCATTTCCACCTATATTTCTTCTTTTTTGACTACCTTAATATCACCAATTTAAACTAGACTTTATGGATTTGAGCCAAATTCTCCTATTTAAGCTTAATTTGACTTAAATCCACTCCTACCATCCACAAGCCACTATCCCTAATGGAAAATTAATTCCACCATGCTCGGAGACTTTCATTGATTTTTCCATTGTTGCACCTAACTTTTCGCAAGGACAATAAAATTATCACTTGAAAAAGATATAAAAAGAGCAATATTGTTCTTTGACTCGTCCTAGTACAAGTTGCCCGCAATGTGAATTTAATTTCATTAAGATTTTACTCAAGGGACTCTCTCTAATTTCTCTCCGTAATTCTAATAAATTGGTGTAAAAACAAGAAAGAAACCATGCATGCACTAGAGAAATGTTGGCATATAACCCCAATATTAAATCAATTTGCCTCTTCATAATAATTTCTTTTAGCAATCCACTAAACTAGTCTTGTAAACCTGAGTTTGAATTGAAACTATATTAAATAATGATTAAAACAAGATTTATAATCATATTTGATTGAGTTATAGTCTTTGAATTCGTAAAACTCTTAAAATTCATTTGAATTTTCATGAATGATTTTTCTTAACTTAAAAATTTTCTGATTAAATGATTACTTTGAATAAGTGAAGTTGTTTTTCAATGTTTTGAAAGGAGACTTTCCTTGATCAACATATATAAGGGATTATTTGATTCTCTCATTGAAGTTTAAATAATTTTAAAGCTTACATTGAACTGTTTAATCAAATGGTAACTTGTAAAGTGTATTAATCATTCATAAATTTTTATTGAACTTTTTAAATACCCAATTTTATTAAATTAAATTATAATTAATGTTAATTTACTTCTACCAATAGAAATGAAAACAAAAAAAAACTTACTCTTCATAAATAATATATAAAATATATCCCAAACATTCAATATTTTTCCTTACTAAAACTAATAATATTATTGAAGGAAATTAAAACAAACTCACCTTGCTAAGCGGAGAGCCTCTTAAAATTGGGTTCCAATAAGAGACTGAAGATGTGCAACTTTTATACGATAATTTTATTATTGTCCAACAGTACAATATCATATCAAGTCGCATAATAAAATATGTTGTTGCCCTAAAAGTAGTCATCTAAATGTCAGTAGACAGTTCGAAAGCAAGAAAAAAAACCACCATTCCAAGTCAACTGTGGGGCATGCATGCATCACTCTTTAGGAAAGCAGCATGGTGGTGCTGAACTTTATTTGACTTGCCTTTCTCTACCCAGTTAGTTCATTCATTCATTCTCTTCCCATTTCTTCTGCTTCTTCTTCTTCCTCCTAATTTCTTTCTCTTTCTCACATATTCCCAAAAAATTAAGATGAGAAAACCTTGCTGCGATAAACAAGACATGAATAAAGGAGCCTGGTCCAAAGAAGAAGACCAAAGGCTCATTGACTACATCACTAAGCATGGTGAAGGTAAATGGCGCTCAATTCCACAAGCTGCAGGTACGTATGTACATACATACATACTTATATAAATTTTATTATATATCTCTCTCAATATTATTATCTTTTTCCTTTTCCAACCTCCTTGGAATGAGAAATTTCATATCATGGGAATGATATAAACCTTCTTGATGATCATGAACCTTCTTTACTTAAATATTCATTAACTTTCTGAATTCTGATCAAGAAAGTATCTTAAGAAATCAGAAGCCTGAGAGGGAATATTTGGGCAATAATATTTTCTGTTATTTGGTTTGTTAGGTTTGCTTCGTTGTGGGAAAAGTTGTCGATTAAGATGGATAAACTACCTAAGGCCAGACCTGAAAAGAGGCAACTTTGGTGAAGATGAGGAGGATCTCATCATCAAGCTTCATGCCCTCTTGGGAAATAGGTGATTACTTAATTTATTTACTTTTTACTTTTGGGTTGCACAACCCACAAGCTAAGCTAAATGAACTGTGTATATAAATTGGACAATTTCTTGACAATAGACTAGAGTATAAATTAAATTGTTAATTTTAATTTTACAGTTATGATTGGTTGCAAGCAGGTGGTCTCTCATAGCTGGAAGGTTGCCTGGGAGGACAGACAATGAGGTGAAAAATTACTGGAACTCTCATCTAAGAAGAAAGCTCCTGAGCATGGGAATCAATCCAGATAATCATCGAATTAACAGCGTTTCTTCTGTTCTTCGCCCACAATCATCAGTTAAGTCGTTTCATCAACAAGAAGATCAACATCCGCTCATCTCTAGTAGTGCTTTAATTTCAGATGAAGCTGATTTGAATCTTAGTCTTGCTGCCTCTAATCCCTTTAAAGAGATGAACCAAAACTTAATTTATACTGATGCAAAAGAGGACACAGTAGTCAAATCCTCCACTCTTCTTCTCTTCAAATGATGATCTGATGCAGAAGTTAACCGAAAGTTACCTACCTATGTGACATGTAAGGATTTGTATTTGATGGATTTTCAAAAAGTCCTATGTTATAAGGATAAAATTACATGTGCAAACTTTTCTGACTTATGCATACTGTCTAATATGATAATATGTCATAATAATCAGTATGAATAAGTTAGCAAAAAATATTTATACATGTAATTTTACTCATATTATATATTCGTGTAGGAGACATACACTCGTTCGTATTTTTAGAACGAGTTGTCTTAAATATGTCTAATATATCATATATGTGTTATAATTATATCTTTTATATATGTTTATAACAGAAATATATATATGAAGTATGGTCTATGCTAATCGTCTTGTACACAATGAATATGTGTTATATTGTACAACTTTTATGTCCATTTATAAAAATGGATATGTAAAATGCATTTAAGTTCAAATCTTTAGTACATTTTTTTTCTTTTTCATTCAATTGATGATTATATATAGTGGATAATTTTTTTTACACTATAACATTTTGTAATTTAATAGTAGATACAATCACAATACAAATGTTGAGATATTATCATGTGATTGAATGATTTTGAATTAGAAATAAAATGACATTTAATTACACGATAGCATGTTAATATTTATACCTATATTTATATTCATTATTAGTATATATAGTATTATTATTTTTAATGTAAAGGTAAGATCTACATTATAGTTATCAGCTGCAAGAATAGTGGATTCTTAGAAACTATAAGTAAATTTTTTATTTATATTGACAAGTTTAAATCTAGTATGAACCAAAGATAATATAAAGTCTATATATATAGTTAATCATCATCAGTTGCGAACCTTGTAAATAAAAGAAATGACTATTTCCCACTCAAGGTTTGGTGTAAACCCAATTTCCTATTTGTTAATTATTGAAAATTTAAATATTTATCCATCTGTTAAATTTCATTGTTATTATCAAAGGTAAAATTATTATTTAACAAAAATATTTAAAAAAATTAGAAATTCATCACATTTTCAATCTCTAAGTTTAAAAACTAACATTTCCCCACCTAAAGTTTGAAAAACTTATATTTTCTCTTTAGGATTTTTTCAGCACATTGTTGATAGCCGGAGATGACAACGATAATGGCACTCTCCCTCCCCCCTAGCATCTCTCTCAATCCTGCTTCATCTTTTACCTTCACTGATCGAGAAAACTAGCTGACAAAAACCATTCTTTGTTTGTAGACAAATGATTTTTTGTCTCAGACAAAGACAAATTGTATTTTTGTCTAGAGACGAATGATTCATCTTTGTTAGCGAGTTTATTCAGCTAATAATGACTGAAAATGAAGTGCAACTAAGAGAGAAGCTGGGAGGGAGGGAGAATTTCACTGCCATCTTCTCCATTTGTTGTTAGTGGTGGCTAAAAATTTTAGGAGAAAATATTAATTTTTCAAACCTTGGGTGGAGGAAAATTTGTTAATTTTTATATTTAGATATGAGAAATGTGATAAATTTTTAGTTTTTTTAAATATTTAAATAAATAATAATTTTACCTCTGACAATAACAGTGAAATTCAATAAATTGATGGGTATTTAAATTTTCAATAATTAATTAATGAGAAGTTAGGTTTGCACCAAACCTTAGGTGGGAAATAGTCGTTTGGCCTAAATAAAATTAAGAAGTTTCTCAAATGTTTCAAATGGAGAATTAGAATTTTGGAATTCAAAGGCTTTATGTAGAACATTGTACCAATTTGGGTAATGAAAGTATTTCTCATTATATTATTTGATTATTTTGAATTAAAAATAAAATAATATCAGATTATATTATAACGCATTATCATTGATATCCAAATTAATTAATACTTATTTTAAATGCACATAATATTACTCATAAACTAATAATAATTATTCTATATAGACAAATAGATAGATACCAAAGACTCTTAAATTAACAAGAGTTATCCTATATGTACAAAGGGATAGATACTAATGATATTAATTACTGACATTTCATCATGCGATTTAATTATTCATTTTATCTTTAATTTAAAATAATTCAGTCATATAATTAGTGTTCTTCTTTTAATATATGAAGTATTACACTAGAAATAATCATGATTAGTTGTTTGTGATCTTGTGCATGAGACTCAGATCATTAGAATTAACAAGGAATGCCGGGCATCATCCTTTCATATTCAATATACCATTTAGTCTCTGAAATTTGAGCAAAGTAGTCAAAATCAGCGGCAGGCCTTTGGTCAAAAGATTTCGAGGATTAGGGCTAAGAATCAAACTAATGCTAATTATGTTCAAAGAAAAATAACAATGAATTTCAACTATCAGAAAAAAAATTTTGAAGCTAATTTTGTCATGTTATATTATATATTAAACAAATATTTAAAAATTCCATTGCAATCCATCAGTCCCTTTCTCTTTATAACATGCGTTGATTATCGTGACAAAGGAACAATAAACTATTGTAAGTGGTTTGTGATTCATGCATGGCAGGCAATTCAATGAGAAATTAAAAGCTGCAGAATTAGGGTAAATTAAGAACTTTACTAAGATAACTTAACCGATAGGTTAAAAGATATAACTATGGAACAAGCTCATCAGGTTCTTCGGATGACAGAACTCTGGATCCTTCAGAAATGATTCAGTCACACTGTCAATAACCTTCTGGTGCATCAGCTGGAACGAACTCTAGCTTGAGTTGGGGTTCGATAAAACTGAACTTGGATCGAAACCGTCACTAGTATAGTGTTGGTAATTGGCTGAGTTGTCGAAAATTAAAAGGTAGTTTTTAGTCTGTAGTTGTAACGCAGAATTTGATGCAAAATATGCATGAAGTATCTGTGTTGTTATAAGCTACCAAATGTTCAACGATTTTGTTGAAGCTATGAATAAGTGCATGCGTAGGTAATTTGTTATCTGTGTTGTTAGCAGTAGTTGCATGTGACGAATATCTGTAGCAGAAACACAAGAAGCAACTATAAATCTGTATCTATCTACCATTCAATCTACCACGAAAACTGCTTTTAACGTATTTAGTAGCTGAATTTTTCTTTCATATGTCTACTTCCCATCTTATTTCTCTTTATTATGCCACCAAATTTATTTACTGTTTATTCTTTTTTTTGCATAAAAAACTATTTAAAATATAATATATATATATATATATATATATATATATATATAGAGAGAGAGAGAGAGAGAGAGAGAGAGAGAGAGAGAGAGTCCATCTTTTAATTTAAGTTGGTTATGAGTTTCCATTCATCAGCATTTAATTCTGTCTGTGGTCCTAGTTAGCAGAATTCATTGACTGATTTCATCTCACTTCTGAGAATCTACACAGTTATATACTCAAATCAACGGGTTTCAGTTCTATAATTATAAATAACCGTAAATATTGATTAACAGATGATTCACCATTTATGAAGAAGGAATATCTATCTGTTCCTAATCAACTCATTCACAGTTCTGGCACGTTTGGGATAAAAATGAACAATAAAAAATGGAACGTGCGTTCTAATAAGATAGAACACCCGTACACTTCCCAGGAAATGAACAACATCGTCCACTGCCAGTTGCTCTTTCTTCTAAGATAAACTTAGGTCTTGGTGTTTCAAGAAGGAATGCCAGTTCTAAGAAAATTCAAACCCATCTGTTAAAATTGAGCTATCTTAAATTAACTAATTTAATTTGTTAGTTTTTTTTTTTCTTTTGTAAACAAAAAATAAAATTTTATGTAAATTTTGATTGAATTTTTATTTGTTAAAAAACTGAAAGTTCAATTAACCAGTCCAATACCATAGTTAATCCATGGTATTGAACTGATTACAGTTCAGAAAGGAAAATAGAAACTTTTGATTCGGTTTTTTAAGAGTTTCGAGAAAGAGAAAACGGCATGATGTTTGAAAATGTTTGAATTAATAATTTAATAGAGAGAAGCGAAAATTATGTGTCGTTTTTGAAATTATTTTCACAAAAAAAAAAAATTGTCTTTATTTTGATTTTCTCAAATTATATATATATATATATAAAACATAATTATAGTTTTTAATTATTTTTGGGCCAACTTAATTTTTAAATAGAATTCCAACTTCTAAAAGTAAATTGTAAAAATTAATTTCTGGATCTAATTTTATAGAACTTATGGAATGGGCCAAACCTAATGTGTGGTGGTAAAAGCAAATTTTTGTTGTTCGAAAGTGTATTTAGTTTTAGGGCTTCATTCTAGTTGGGTCAGTGGGCTTGGAAAACAAATTGTTTTTGGATCCTAATTTTAGGTCTTACCAAATTTTCGGATCAGCCCAGTGTTTGGATATGGATGCAGTTCAAATCACGCCTAATCGTGTGCAGCAAAAGGAACCTGATGGCTTTGTTTGGTTAGAGATTCCGATCAGACACAGCCTTGTGAGAGTGAAGTGGGTTTGAGGTCTTTACACAGCAACAAAAAGATATTATTTTGTTAAAGAATAAAACAAGTCAGGTATCCTAAACCTTTTAAGTCAATTTATTTGCACCCACTAATTTCTAAACGTTTGCATGTAAAGTATTATAGCCAAAATTTGAGTTGTGCAACTTAAATTGGAGTTCAAATTGAGATACCCTTTTGGGACCAGCACACAAACGTGTGATGTTGATGTTTCTCCTTGCTGTTGCCTCAAGTTATAACAATGGTCACTAATCAAATTTCAAATTTTGGGTATTGTCGAATAGATTGGATTTTTTAGATCGAGATTAAATAAGCCTAATTTAAGATAAACTTAAATGCAAAAAAATCAACTTTAAACTAACATACTAAAGCTTAATAGTTCAAATTAGATTAAAAAATAATTTAATTATAGATTCGATCTAAACCAACTTAAATTTAAATATTTGAATTAATTCGAACTCAACTGTTTTATAAAAATAAAAATAATCTTTGGCTCAAACTTAATTTATTGGACTCTAACTTGAATTTAAGCTTAAGCATTTGACGTATTAACTTAAAATCTACCTGGACTAAACATATATGCCATACCATCTGGATTTTAGATCTGAATTTAAAGCCCACACTGTATTTATCTTGTTGTGTACATATAAGCCATAAAGGATAAAAGATTTCCCTACAGGAGATGTTGACGTTCAAATGGTTCCATGAAATTTCCCGTGAAGAACACAACTGTCCCCAAAATAATTCCACCAAACAAGTGCCCAGTTGCCCTATACTTGTCTCCCCATCACATTGAACTATCCTCTAAGCTCCATGTTAGTCTGGTCCACCTGAGTTTTCATTTAGTTCCTTTATAATTTTGCAGTAGACATTCCTTTCTGGCTGTTTCTATCTGGGCTACATTTTAGTGAATTAAGTATTACGGAAAAACTTCTCTTGAGCTAGCCTTTAATGTGGAAAATGCGTAATAACACCAAACAGTGGTATTAGAGTCCTGTTGCAACAACCCCAACCAAGAATCCACAAGAGTGACTAGCTTATGTGAAAGTCCAACCAATAGCTTGTCACTGTTCTAGATGGTTGATTGTGAGAAGTGTTCAACCAATATCCACATCAGTTGTTAAAACAGTTTTAAGTGTTAATTTATAAGTGTGAGAGGAAGCATCAGCATTTAGAGTTGGCAAGTTGCTCTTCTGGACTGCTGCTTGTGAGAAATGTTCAATTGATGTCATATATCAGTTGGAAAAGAGTTTAGGTGTTAGTGCGGACGTGCAAGGAAAAACCATAATGTTTGAGCTAGCCTTTGGGGTGAGATAGGTAGTCCATTGCACTTCCGAATGGGTGGGCTAGATGTTAGTGTATAAGTGTGAGGAAAACATAAGCCATTGAGCTAGTCTTTTACAACATCTAAACATAAAACAACAATAATTCTACTTGCCATATTAACAGGAACAAAATGAGATGACAAATTACAATCTGCAGAATGAATCCACTGATATAATACCTTACAAGTTCTAGCTAAAACAGCCCAGATGGTACAGTAAGGAACCTACACAACAAATACAATGATAAAAGCCAGAGATAGAGGGGAACCGGACGAGTGATTGATGATGACTGATTCGAAATGTCAGAGGAATCAACAGCAAGAGGCATTCCATCGCTGGTAAGAGTGCAAGATTGAGGATCAGAGCCATCTGTGTTCATCATCATAGCTCGTATGACTGCAGAAACAGTGTGAATATAGGCCTTTCGGTTTTTAGAAAGCAGCCAAGTGAGCCCCATGAGCTGACAATCTTTGTTGCGTATTTTGGCAGTCCTCTCATCCGATTTGCTTGCATTGGAAGCCTGGCTATTAAGCTGCAATAAAACATGATTGGATCAAGAGAAGTATAAGCTATGAATGCCATTTGTTGTATTAACAGAAGTTTGGTACATAAAGTTATACTGAATATTGGGATTAGGTACAACATCCAACAAAAATCAGCTATAATTTGCATTTCAAGCCTTTAATGCTCAGCAGTATTCCTAACGCTATCATTGAAAAATCTAGGTTCAAGGATATTAATGGAGTTCAACCGTACCACTTAGAGCCAAGTTTAGGGTTTTGATCCTCTTGTGAGCACATTTAAACCAAAGTTCAGGATTTGAATCCTCCCGTGGGCATATATGAGGCCAAATAGGTGGATTTGAGCTGGACCAATGTGGATTCAAATCCATATTTGACTTAAATAAGTCAAATTTAAACTAAAGTTGTAATACAGTAACTCAATCTGAGTTCAAAGATTTAGTATCGTATTCCCCAATATCACTATTCACTATTTATTATTTGAACCAACTCAAGCTCAAATTCAAACTCAATATTTTAGATTTGAGCTGAGTTTGGTTGACTATTGTTGGAGTTCAACTCAATTTGATACCACCTTTGATGTAACCATTGTTTGATGGCAAAGGTTGAAGAAAGGAAAGTTTAGTTAAAAGTGAACTAAAGGCTCAAATCCTTATGGGCATGCCGCGTGGGTCTCTCACAAACTTTTATGGCGCGTAAAGCATGGTTAGAACAAAAGTGCAAAACCAGAGACAACAAGTCATCTACAGGAAGCATAGTACAGAAAAGCAAAAAAGAAAAAACTCAACTTTCCCAATTGATCAAACCAGATGAACAAACCCTAAATCACCCATTAGTTCTTCTTCGATTTAGCATACTACCCACAAAAAAAGAAACAAAATTGAACCAAAATAAGTATTCACCTGATGAAGAGAGTGTAAGCATTTGTTACAGCCACCAAGGCCTGGAAATCCATTGACATTGGAGCTGCTACTCAAGCAATCTCTTTCCAATCTCTTCACATGTTCGTTCCCAGAAAGCTTTCCTTTCTGGTTCAGAAAGAAAGCTTCAGGGCAGTTGAGGGGATGCAGTCTAATGCCACAGTAACAATACACCACATCACAAGTTTCATTAGGCTTAACGAGTTCAATTCCTCTTTGTTTCAGAGCTTTTCCGAGATCATCCACGCAAGTTTCAGAGTCATCAGGCAGCAGAGGTAAGTCCACAGAAGCTGGAGAATGACCACCCACAATGGCAGGACTCACACTGCTGGCTCCTCCTAACGCGGTGGCCGAATAGGCGGCGTAGAGCCAGGAAGCTAGAACTGGGCAGCACCGGCTTCGATGAAGCTGCCCAGTTGCATCACCAGGCTTGGCAACTCCACATGCAGTCTTTACATTACGGAAAAGCTCTTCAGAGAGGTTGAGTGGACAGCCTGCGAGATTGGACTGTTCCGGGAATGCAGGGATGGTGGCTGGAGGGGAGGAGGCGACATGTAAAGGTTGGATTGATGAAGGGTCAGGATTGGGGAGAGAGGAGGAGAAGACAGGGGAAAGAAGAAGAAGAAAAAACAGCGGTGTAAATGAAATGAACGAAACTTTAGAGGACATTGGTTATAGATTGTGAAATGTAGGTTGAAGAGGAGAGTGAAAAGGAAAAATGGAGGAGGAAGAGAAAATAAAGGAAGGAGAAGGAAGTGGGGTTGGGGATGATGATTTACCAGGGTTAGATCTATAGAAATGGAGAGTAAAAAGTTGAAGAAGTGGGGAGTTGTAATAATATCATGAACAAATCATTCTTTTGAGCCATTAAACTATGGTAATTTCATTGCTTTTTCATAGAATTTGTCTATGGATAAGTAAAGTTTAGTGCTGAGGCCAAGGCTATGAAAAGATACGGTGGCTAAGATCTATACATCGAGTCTGTTTTCAGGTTATAGAAATGGGTAATCCTTTTTTAACTAAGGAGTAATATCAAGACACTTAGTAATAATTTATCTATAAAATATTATAGTAATAATATGATATTAGGTAATTTTAAAGTAAAAATAAATAAATATTAATGAGTTGATATGCCTTAAATTAAAAATGAAATAAATAATTATATAAATTATATGGTTTATTTACCACTAATACCCCTTCTATATTCTTCTTCTTCTATAATGAACAAAATTAAACTCACTACATATGGAAAGCAACAAAATTGGGGGAAGACGAGATTGAGATAGGATATAGATTGAGACAAGGAAAGAGGTATTGAAGGGATACAGACAGATGAAAAAATAATGAATGAGGACAAAGTCACGAATATCATTTATAGATGTCTCATGAATTTTTTGTGAATTGCAATAAATATTATGAACTATTATTATTAAATTGCAATAAAAAATTATTTATGGCATATATGGGGCTTTTCTTTTTTATATTTTTCTTTCAAAAAAAATTATATTCTTTACATTTCCTATTAAGATTTAAATTCAATAAGATAAACCTATAAAAATTTTATAAAAAATAAAATAATATTTAATTATATAATTATAAATAATCAATTTATAATATTCAATGTATCTGGATTGATGGTTCACACGTTGAAGTCTCTTTCTTGATGGGGGAGGGGTATTAATATAATTTTCACACGAAAATTAACACGTGTGAGGAAAATTAGTAAAAGAAATTAGAAATGTATAAAAATAAGAGGTGAAATGGGTTTGTATGCGGCCCAGTCCAGTCCAGAAGCAATAAAAGCTGCAACCTCTACAAAGAAATAAATAAAGAAAGCAAAAAAGCTTGAGCTGCATATTCCGTCCCTTCTCTTTCATGTCATGTCAGGTCATGTCATGTGACTTCTTTTACTTGCATAGTTTTCATTTTTAATATGCCTTGCAATTCTGTGGCTCTTGTTTTTCATGGCATGTGAACACCAATTAATATACCATAGGGGCTTCATTTCATAATTTGTAGAATTAGGGGAAAATTAAGTTGAGTTTAAATTTAGATTAATTTGAATTTAGTTTGATTTAAAATAGTTGAATTTAACCATACAAAATCTTTAAATTTGAATTTATTTAATTCAAATTTATTCGATTCAATTTAAATTTATAATCATATAAAATTAATTATATTATTATAATAATACTAAATAAATAATTCATGTTAGTACACCCAACCCAATCAAGTTGTGCTAATAATAAAACCATTCTCATGCCACCTACAAATGGTTGGCATGTGGAAGTAACAAAGTATCAATTGACCAAAATACCCTTTATCTAAGAAAAGGAACTAAAAGTATGTACTTTCTACTATTGGGGTTTGCAAATAATTAGCCATCACCCCACCTCACCTCACCTAAAAAACACCAAGTGAAACTTTTAGCGTTTGGTGAAGAGTTCTTTCAAATTCAATATAACAAACAATATTTTAATGCAATTAATTAAATATTAAAATCAATTTTCGACAAACCATTCGAACCATATCTAACAAATTTCAAAATCATCCAAAATTCAATGAATCATGGGCGACAAAAGGACTATCATCAATGTTAATTATGTATTAAAAATTTTGGAGATTAATAATTAATCATTTTTTAATGAGGAATCTATATAATATCACCATCTAGATTTTGAGAAAAGCCAGCATTCTATATTATACTTTTAATTTGAAATAATTGAAACAACAGAGAAGAAGAGGATTGACCGTCAAAGATAAAAAAGAGAAATAATTGCAGGAAATGATGTCCAAAAGAAGAAAAAGACAGTAATCAACCTTCACAAATTGAACACTTTCCCTTGTATTGAATCATCCAATTTCTACAACACTTCAATGTGTTCACAACCTACATATATTTCTCAACAATCACAAATCTCCCACACTCAATTCTCTGCTATTCCATGGCAAATCTCACTTTTAAATCCCCTAAATTTAGCTAATTAATTACTTAACATGCAGGAAGATCCTGAGGAGGAGGAAGCAACCCTTGCTCAGAAGCAGGGCCATTTTTTACAACAAAAGCCATGGCAAGTCCCCATGAAGTGTGCTCTTCAAGGTGGCAATGAATGAACCAAACTCCCGGATTATCAGCATTTATCCGAATTGCAGCCCATCCCCCACTTGGCACCGCCACTGTGTTCCTCTCCGCAGGATCAACAAGATTGTATTTCTTCGGATCCTTGGCCTCATTGAAGTTTCCAAATCCCCTCCCGACGATAAAAAAATTGTGCCCATGAACGTGAATCGGATGGTTCTCCACATTGAGAAATCCTGTATCCTGAAACACAATTTCTATCTTTGCTCCATATGGTACCACCAGAAGCATCGTCCCAAATTCAGTGTTCATATTCTCAGTTACAGGATTTACACCAGTAAAATCAAAATATTTCGGCGGCCTCTCAGGAAAATCGGATGTGAAAACGCCTGTCGTCAGTTTCTTGTAGTGGGATTCCAATATCGACAACGACGGACGAAGAAAAGATTGGTTGTTCATGGAAGCGAAGAACTTCTTTCCATTGTAGCCTGTGCAGGTTTCATGTTGAGGACAATCCTGGAGGTTTAAACTTACAGCTACAACAACTCGTTTATCAATTTTTCCAGGCACATTACAAGGGTATTCTTTAGATGCAAGGCTCCGCAAATTGCCCGCAAATCTTGTGGCGAAAGCTGTATCTTTCATTCCTGGAAGATTGTAAAGCTGAAGATTATCAATATTCAGGCTGGCTTTGATTTTTCCAGTGCCCTTGTTGTTGTACCTTAAGAAACCAATTGTTGTGGAGTTATTGAAGGGGAAAACAGAAGTGAGGTAAGGCCTTGCAGCCATGGCGAACAAGCCTGAAGAATCAGGAACTTGATTTGCAGTAAGCAAAACGGTGGTGGTTTGTCCAGGAGCAATCATTATGGCTGGAGTTGTAAAGGGTTTTGTATAAACTGCATCGATCTCAACAACTGTAAATGTATGTTTGGCTACTGCAAAGAAGAGTTCATCGTTAAGAGCTGCATTGATTATTCGAAGCATGTAGGTTCGTCCAGGCTCCACTGTCTGGATCAAAGTATCTGCACAAAGAGCAGTTTTTCATAGTTCATACTGACATGAAGTTACTCTTATATTTGTCAGAAGATCGCCATGTTAATCAATTACCTTTATGAGAGCAAGGATAAAGAGGTCCTGGTAGACCATTTATTGTATAAGCATCTGAAGAATCAGCGCCTCCTCCAGTCTTCATACCATCTTCCACTGCATCCACGTCTCTATTCCACCATTCACCTGTATCATTCAACCACAGTTTAACACAATTTTGTATTATCAATCATTAAACTTAGTTGGATAGCATAAATAAATTACTACAACAAAAAATTTTATTTTCCCTTTTAAAATACCACGGATGAAGTGGTTTTAGCTGTTGGGTCACGGTCTAATCTAATCCAACAGCTAAAACAGTTTTTCTACAAAACGTTTTCATTTTGTTTAATGGGTAGTGGATCAACTGATTGGACTGGTTGGTCTAATCCACTTGGTTAGATCAGTTGGCCTAGTTTTAAAACATGAATATAATATCACTCAAATATAAGATGATTATATTTACCAACATAAGTCACTCATAGTTTCGACTTTAATATCATTTATAACATTTTTGTTCAATAACTAAACCATTATCAATATATTGTTTATTTCGAACAAAAAATTTTTTACAGTTTTTTTTGGGTTTTATAATCCAAAACATGTTTCGAGAGTTTAATTATTCATTTGTACATTAGTGGTGTAAAATAGAGATTGAAGTGTTACCAAAGATGATGAGGATTTCAGCTTGTATAGGGGTTTTGAAAGGGTAAGGCATGCGAGGGTAGATGATGAAGGCACCATAGACAGAAGCTCGTTGCCAGGCAAAATGGGCATGCCATAACAGAGTCCCTCTTTGGTCTGCTACTGAGAATTTGTAGGTATAAGACTGCCCTCCTCTTATGGGACACTGTGTTATATAGGCCGGTCCATCTGCCCATCCTGTTCTGAATTGCCTGATTCCATGCCTGAACATTGCCACAATTTAGAAATTATTAGTCTTCTGTGTATATCATTAGAAAAGATAATAATAAATTCGAACCCAACTAAATCTGAATGGAGATCTATGATCTGGAGCTGGTTTTATTATGACTTCCATTATGCAGAAGATTATAGAAGTTGTTTGTAAATATATCTTTGTTTGTTTATAAGCTAATTATGAGAACTGAGCAAGATCAGAATGAGAAATATATAATTCAGGAGATTGGCACATTAACTTTATAATATAAAAAAATGAAATCTTATATCAGCAGAAAAGATTGGTGGTTGGTGACTCGTTTTCTTGTAAAATTTATAAACCAGTGGACCATTAAACAGTTATTAAAAAAATTGAACTAATTAATCATTATAATTATTAATTTTTATTATCAATCTCGGTAATAAATATTATCATTTTGACTTTCGATAAATAAGAAGATCAAAAGAATTAGAATATAATTATAAATACAAAGTCCAGAGAAAAGGGAATTCATGCACATGAACAAAGCAAATTGGTCCACCTTATTTATTTATTTGATGAGTCATCTTCCATTCAAATATTCAGGTTTTTATTTTTTTAATTTATTTTTATAATTATTAAATTTATAAATGGAATATAAATGACATAGAATGTGACAAAACTCACCAATGAATGGTCGTGTTCTTGGCAATGCTATTAGTGACCTTAATCCCCACATTGTCTCCTTCGTTCACAGCAATGGTTGGCCCTGGATACTTCCCATTCACTGTTAAAACCGGCTTTGTATGACACAATCGACTTACCTTCTTCCACTCAACCTGAAACACCCAACCAAAATTACATTTCACTGAACTAAAGTCACGGGTTGACTCGAATTCAGATTGAAAGTATAATATTCAATTTAAATTCATTCAAATTAATGTATAATATAACTAGAGGACCATCAATGATGGAAATAGTATAGTTGGAAGGATGAAGAGTGTTGCATGCCCTGATAAAATCGAAGTTTACACTCACAAAGAAAATTACAAAAGACAAAAAATGGAGTCCAAAAATTTTAACACATACATTAAATCGAAAACGTTTGGTTGTTGATGTGTGAGCAGCAGCATAGGACAGTATTGCCCTGGATATAAACAATGAAGCTAAGAGCATTGGAATTCCATAATGCTTGTTGAAGGTCGCCATAGCTAGAAAAGTAGACTTGTTGGAGAAAAACAGTGAGCACAAGGCTATTTATATAGTAAAGAAGCTGGTGTATTATTTTTTATGGGGTGTATTAATTATTGCCTAATAACTTCGAATCAGGACAGAATCTGCGACCGTGGAAGGGTGGGTAGAGAATGCCACCTGACAAGTGAATAATTAAATATGAGATTTGTTCAGAGATATATATGGTTTGGCTGCCAGGATTCATTTATGATTATTTGTAGTTGGAAATCTTTTAGAGGAGAAGAAGAAACAGATCAGCAACAATCATTGCATGCATGTCTTCGTTGGTCTCTCTTATCGTAAAAGTTAGTTCGTGGTGAGGTTTTCCTTCCCCAACTGATGGAACAACCCAATAACCTTCCTTTCACGTATCGAGTCATCAATACACTCTTTATAATCAGTTATTTCGAAGTTTCCAAGTGATGTGGAACAACATAATAACCTTTTCCTCACACATTAGGATATTGGTTTAACACTCCTCACAACCAATCATAGCCATCCGAAGGCTACAAGTTAGACCTTCATGTCAACCTAGCCCCTTTCTAAATTGAAATGAGACAACCCAACATCCTCATTCCAATCAAACCATCAGTGACACTCCTCATAACCAGTTATCTAAAAATAATAATGAATTACCGATCACTCCCGTGGACTCTTGGGTGGAGTTGAAGCAAATGTCATTGTTAAATATTACTGTATCTTTCCTGTGCCAAAAGCTAACTCAAGAATGATATTTCTCTCACGCTTATACGCCAAAAGCAAATGCCATTGTTGGCTTCTTATCCTTTAGCTTATATTGTTAGTTATTGACTCATTTTGAATTTTTAATTTGTGTGGGTTGGTGTAAAGTTTAATCAAGACAAAGTTGGAGTAATGCAGTATCTTTGATTTCCAAAAGACAGCACAATTTGGTTATTGCTTCCTTTCTTTGATGTGGAGGAAATATTATATAGAAAGTTTCTGCTTAAAAGCTTCACCCTTCCCTTCCACTAAGTAGAGTTGGTGAAGTCTGACTTCTTTTCAGAATATAGAAAGTTTCCTCTAACTTTATAATATATCTAGCACTGAAAAGTTGGTGAAGATGCAGTGACGAAGCCAGAAAAACTTTTGACGGGGGTAAACTTTGAACAATAAATACAATGCAATATTTGTTTGGCCAGGCTGGGCAATTGCCCTCCCTGGGCCCAATGTGGGTGGCTCCGCCTTTGTGCAAAGACAACTACAATCTTATCCTGAAATGAGTTTCCATACAAAGGGGGCTTTGCGACATGCACGTTGCAAAGCCACCACCATAGCCCACCACTAAGCAGAGTTAGGCGAAGATGACACTTTTCGATAGTACAAATATAATCCAATTACAAGGAAAACTCTTTATTGACTGAACTCACGGAATGACATCCAAAGATGCAACTAGTTACCAAAATAGTCATCAACAACTTGATATGTGAGTAGACATTTCTCATCTTGAAAAAACAATTTATCAACTTGTTTTCCTTCCGTATCTCGCGCCCACAATAGACCATGATTGTAATCTTTCTTATGTAACATAATAGTAATTTGTTTGTTTCAATTCAAATTTAAAATGATTTGATTGTAATATTTTTTATCCTATAAATATAAAAAACCACTTAGAGAGAATAAAGAGAAGAAAAGAGAAATAGAAAATTTTCTATAAAAAAAATAATCACCAATTACTTAAAATAAAATAAATTTCATCCAAAAATAGATAAGATAACGCTCAAAAAAATCCAACTATTCTTCTTAGATAATTCTCAAGTCAGATTCTCTTGTAAATTCAATTTACATTTTATCATAATATTATCCCGAATTGTCAATAACATAATTATATATGTAAACTCCCAAACAGCAGGTTAACCACATTGTTTGTTGCTCTAATAAAATAATAATAACAGATAATGAAGTTGATTAACCCATTCTAATTGTCACTATCATAGTTTATTTTATGCATGACTTGAAATCATTAGATCAATTGTTAGCTGAGATATCAGAACAACAAATCTATCAGTCAATTAATGTCAGAAACAAAAAACAACAAATTTGAAGGACACTTTGCCATAAACATTGTATTGAATATCTTAAACAGACATTTAAACGCACAAGTATGATTTAAAGTTCTCATCTGCATTTATATTTACAAAAGTTTGAAGGACCTCCAAGGCCAAATCAATTTTCTATTGCATATCTAAACTGATCTTGGACTGAAGAAGGTAGCATCCCATCTTAGATTAACCTCAAAACCCGCAAATTTCAGGGCATCAAGAGCTTAATGAAAATAATGAGTAGTTTCGAAGAAATAAGTATATCATAAATTCAACATTTCCTATAGAATAATATCACAATTCTCAACCTGTGTCATGCTGAATAAACATCAAACTCTATTGCAGGGGAAGTTTCTAATTAATTTTACGCATGGTTTTGATACCTAGATCAGACTGGCCGTTCAACTTACTGCAGATGACGACGCAATTTTTTCTGTGTCTGGTTACTTGTCTGAGGTTTTCGCTTAGTCTCGCTGCTACAATTACAGGTTGGACTAACAGACTCTAATTTGGAAGTTGACGGCTGAGTACAAGATGAAAAAATGCTAAATTTTTAGATAATGCTACAAGATATGAAAGAAAATTCATGTTTATCTATACTTCTAAGAGTGTTTAAAATACTTACCGAAATATAATTTGCCATCCTGGAAGAAGCTACTGAAAGATCAAGATGTTAGAAAATTATAAGCGTCCAGCAGAATTCTAAATTCCTCTCATTCACTAACTAAGATAACCTCAACCTTATTACCTGGTGCTGATGGAGCTGGTAAATTGCTCTGGTTAGACCTCGGATTCTTTGCTTCATAAACTGAGTCTTGAGCTTTGTACTTGGAATTAATTATTTGCTGGAGGATTCCTGAATCAGATTCTGAAAATTAATGCAGGAAAGTTAAGAGGAGAGAATCTGCCATTATACAGATGCATTTTGTTAAAGCCGAGGCTTATGTAACCCCGAGGAAGAAGGGATTGGGAGCACATGTGGCACACAAGGGAGACAATGGACCACGAGGACAACAAATAACACATGGCAAATATATATATAGGCGGTTATAAATACGCAAGAATAAGAGAGTGATTGGGATGGAGTGAAGTAAGGAAAAATTGAAAGTAAACACAGGTTGGGACAGTGTTGGTCTCTCGAAAGCTAGTGGGATTGAGGTGTTGTTTTTGTTTGCCTTTAGGGTAGAAATGGTGTAACCGGAAGTCACTGTTTTTGTAAATATTATAATCAATCAATATAAACATCTTCTGTTTATTTTACTTGGATTTACAGCATTTGAGATTTGAGTGTATGTTGGGTTGTAACATATTCATAAACTTCAAATAAAGCCTGCAAAATTTACCAAGGAGTGATTGAATGGCCACGCGTGCAGCCAGCTGTTCTGCTATCTTCTTGCTTCTGGCTTCTTCGCTTTGGTAAACTTTACCATCAAAAATCAGAGTAGACATGAAGACTGGACGGATTTGTTCTCCACCGGTGGTTGAATATTCAGGTCTTTTCAGGTTCATTTTGACAGCATATTCAAACAAGATCATTTTGCAATAAGTTGGATCCTAAAAAACATGAAGTAAACATAAGTTGTATGAATAAACAAGACTAACAATCCCTTATCAGTTGATCTTTAAATCTAATTCTTTTAACTTCTTAATAAAGTAAACAAGTATAAACATGTCCATTAAACCTCTTACTAAAACTATCTGAATAAACAAAAAATCTGTAATATTTTATCATTTTTAAACGAGGTAAGATATCCATATATATCTAACATCTCTTTCATATTTTACCTAATTGAGATTTTTTAGAGGTGTTGCAAAGTCCACCATCAATGCCATCATGTGAGACAATATAAGTATATAAAAGAGATTTAGATTTCAAGTTCACACGCCATAGTATTTTTTAAAATTCAAACTCCCATTCAATGGCACCCACATATTAAAAGACAAAATTTCACACAAGAAATTTTCAAATTTTTTTAATCAAATATATTATTTTGTTAGACAAAATAGACTTGAAAGTGCAGGAGAGCACCTGAACATTTGGGCATCCTCCATCATTTCTAGCTTCATTTATACTCTGAAGAGCAACTTTGGCAGCATCTTGCTCAGCTTCTTTTCGCTGCGGGAATGTTCCTACAGATACATAACTCTTTCCATTCACCAGCACACGTGCCCTAAACTTTGGAGCATGTTGAAATCCTTCATTTCTAATTAGATATTCAGGCAGCGGTAGGCCTAGTTTTTGTGTATACTCTTGCAGTCTGTTTTTATACATTACTAGCTCTGGTAAACCTAAACAAAAATATATAGTACATGATTTTCTCAATATGAAATCTTGCACCACAAGATGAAATTTCACATAAAGAACAAAATTTTGTTGAGAAACTTGGAAAAGTTTCAGTTTTTCTTATTCCTAACTTCAAACTGAAATATTTTCCATAAAAATCTATCTTTTTTCGTTTTCACAACCCAAACAAAACCTCTAATGTCATAACTGGGCATTATAGAAAGTATCAGATAATCCCAATATGTAAAGTTGTCAACTTTCTTCAGCTAAAACTTAAAGGAGACATTTTTAATGGAGCTTGAGTCATAAACTTGAACATATTTTACTGCCACTGTGGTTACTGAACCATAACATACATACAAGAGAAGATCATCTACATCAAAAGGCTTTCAATTCATGGAACATAATGTTAATGATAAGTGCTTCTAAACAAGTAAATACAATGCATTAGAAAGTAACATTTCATCATGAAGAAATCAAACCTTTACTCATTTTTGTGGCACACTTTCCGTGTCTTCAGCTATAAAAAAGGGAGCTTTAAAGCAAATGCAGGCATTTGATTTATTATCAAGAAATTATACAGAGAGAAAATGGACTTCATTCATGGGCCGTATCAATTGTTGTGAACAGGGGGAGACAATACAACTGGACATATCATCTATTCTTATGGTTGTTTGGGATTGGAAATATTTTATTATTAAAATAGAAATATTATTTTAAATATAAATTATTTTAAAAATTATTAAGTATAAATTATTATTATATTTGATAAGATTTGATAAAAATAGGCAGATATAAATAATTATTGTGTTTAATTAGATATAATAAAAAGAATACTAGTACAGTGTCTTACTTAAATATCTTTTGGTATAATTATTTTAAAATATTTTTTATGTTATTTATTATATTGATCGAAAATAAGATTATTTTTTTCTAAAAAATTAATAAATAAATTATATGTTATAATAAAATCAAGATTATTTTAGTATATTACTTGTCACATTAGAAAATTTTAAAAAAAAAATCTATTACTTATAAATCAAATAAGATAATATAAATAATAAAAGATAGGACATCGAAATACTCTTTAATATCCCCCAATCAAATGTGCCCTTAATTTATAATTTTTTGATTGACATTATACTCTAATCCACTGTTTAATACTTTTTTAATTCATTATTTTGGAGGTTAGTGGGATCTGTTTAGAATCTACTCTAGCGTTTAGAAATCAGTTAATTGGCAGTTTAAAAATCATTACGCCTCCCAACAAAGGGCTGCAAGCCCTAATTGCTCTGCAAAATGAAGACTCAACCAAGATTTTACCAATGTTTTTATAGGCCTTGACCAGGAGTTGACCTAGTCAAAAGGTCAATTTAAAAATTGATCAATTTAATCAGAACGATAATGTCAATATAATATTAGTATGTCATAATTAAAATTTATGAAACAATTTTAAATAAGTGATTTTATCAAGATATCAACATATGACTGGTGAATCAACCTAATCCAATGGGTAAGCAGCAATTCGATATTATTCACCCAGATTAAAATTTCTAACTGGATTACTAGATCTTAGTTCAATCAAGATACCCGGAGAAGTGTACTCTGAAAATGTATCAAGGAAATGCAACACTGTTTTTCTTCAAACCATAACTTCTTTTCTGCCTGATATATAAAACTACACAATTGCAAGAAGTACATGGTTGCACTTACAGATATAAAATAAGAGTTCAATAAAATCGGAGCATCTCCTCAGCATTTTGGTAACACAATCAAGAGTAACTATAAGAATGAGACCTACAATTGGCTTCTACCTAAAATAAGTGAAGATCTTCTATGCAGGATTAGAATCATCATCCAATTTCCAGATGATGGGTAGAAAATTGGCATCATTGCCACATCCAACTCTTTCCACATGAGATCCGAACAGCTTGAAATCAGGCATGAAGGACTGCCATCTTTTGAGTTAACCCACCAACCACCTCATCGTTCTCCTCAGGAATCGATTCCTCAGGCTGTAGGAAAAGTAAGCATGTCATAAACAGATGAATACAGAAGTTTCGAAAGCAACATCTAATTGTTATTGTTAATTTTTTTATCATTTTGATCTTAAAAATTTCTGTATTAATTCATACAAGTAAAATGAGAGCCTTTACCTCTACATCTCTCTTTTGTTGCACACCCACACACTTGGAAGCACTAATGCTAGCGCTCTTCAATAGGCTACGAGCACTGCAGTTTGGCTTGTTGATTCCATTTTGCCCCTCCTTGTTTTCGTTTTCCGAACCATCAGATGGAGGGCTCTGTAGAGTTGTAGCAATGGAAGCTGCAGTTCTTTCATAGTTATTTTCTTCGGCAGTCTCATCCTTAGAAGCAGGAACCCTCTCTCTGAGGAGAAGATATATCTCAATTAGCTCTCCTATTCGTACCACCAAGATAAACACTACATTAAGAAAATAACACACACCTAGGCAAGGAAGCATGCTGCCTCTGGAGTGGGGTGCTCCTTTCACCTTTACCATGATGCTCCTCAAGATGTGCAAATTGTCGCTTGAATCGATCCACACCACTACATAGAATTAAAAAAATAAAAAAACAATTAACACAAAGTTAACAGTGAAATGCTAACACAAAACCAACTAATTAGAAGGCTAATTAAATAATAATCATCATGCTAACCACCCTACTGTTTACAATAATATTTCTTCATTCATTTTACATTGTCTTTTTGAATTGAGGTTGTTATTTGCAGACTCTCTCATGCTGACTAAACAATCAATACTCGTCAGATATACAATTCCATTTCACTTTTCTTTTAACTTTGACTCTATTTTGAATTTAATTGAAGCCGAACTGAGTGTTGATGAGGTTGAATCCACTTTTTTCTTTCTTGTGCACCCTTTATTCTATCTATCTAATTCCAAAAAGAGAAGAGGCGATCGAGAGACATATATTTGATTCCGTCTCTGCTCTTCTTCACCCCTTTTTATGTCAACAACCAGAATGAAACAGGTTATAATTTTTTCAAAGAAAATGTTTAAGCATCATCCTAAATAAGAGAAGTTACCCAAAATAACAATCATTAAATTTAGCACCTAACAAGTGAATTATGATGATAAAATAACATCAAATGAGCAGAGATTGAAACATAACTCCATGTACATTGGTTATATAAATCTCAGATATTCCAGTATCACTCATGTAGGAGTTTAATTTTCTTCGCAGGACCAAGACTAGGCACATTATGCAAGACTACAAGACAACCGGAAACAAAATGGCAGAGCACTTCAAATCAATCAGCAAGAAATGCCAACAAATGACAGAGTGTCTAATCAACATGGAATAATTGCAAAGACAGCAATGTCCAATAAAATGTTAAGCATGGAAAGCAGATTAGAGAAAAACAGTTCTTCTCAAGTGCTAAGACCAGAAATGCTTTAATATATGCTCTCCACCACAAATAAAAACAGTGAAAAGATTACAGAACTGCCTACCTTGGGTACATGAAGCTAGTCTGTTCTCCACCACGAAGATACTCCTGCAGCATTTGAGGATGGTACTCTAATATCTGTTTCCCCAAAATGAAAAATTCATTAACACAAAAAACAATAAAATAAGATTCACAATAAATTAAATCAATAAATATCACAACTATACCTCTCGATAGATCAACTCTCTAACATCATCTTTAGCCAATTTCCTCCTCTCAAACTCAAACTCCAGCTTCGAAATGGGTTGAGTCGATGGTTCACGATCCACATTTGCCAAACCGTGAAAGTAAGGATCAGCCAGTGCCTACAAGCAAAAGAATCAGGGACATCAGAAAGCATTGTGGTCCTCAAACTGCTTTTTGACAGATCTCTCTAAATTTAGTTTTTACATTTAAAAGTGGAACAAGCATGCCAATGCATCTAGCTATAGGGGTTGCACTTGCTTGTAGGCACTGGCCATCAATCACTAATCACCCTAATATTTACAATAATATTTCGTCATTCATTTTATATTTTCTTTTTAAATTGAGGTTGTTATTTGCAGACTCTCTCATGCTAACTAAGCAATCAATACTTGTCAGGTGACTACAGTAGAAACTAGGCATTGGATCCAGTGGTTGCGTCACTCAATAAACTTAACAAACTGTAGATATAAAGATATAGGAAAGATGAAAAAAGTTGGAGACTAAAACCAATGGGGTCAAATCATATTATAAGTCCTAAAGAAACATATGGACTAATCACTCACAAAGAATTCTTGGCATACTTGTTCTCATTCACAGAGGAGGTTGGACTAACAGAAGATTTTAAGAGGCTGACGGTTGGCTAGTCGGATACATCTGTAAGTAGAATGGAAAGATGGCTGGTCATCTTCTAATATCTACATATGCCACAGAGTTGCGACCTTTGCTGTTAATGGTATATTGTGCAATTCACAGAAACTTCTATTAACCTCCAATTGTCAAATACTTACTAGGGAAGATAAAAGAGGAGCTTCAGCCATTTAGCTTAGAAGTGGTTCCCTTCTTCTTGTCCCACATTAGAAGGGGTTTCTTAAAAGTTATCCCTTTTAGATTTTCTGGATTTATTCGCTAATAGTTTCCAGGGTTTTTCAAAGTAAAACATTATTATCAATCAAGCAGAAAAAAAATTATCAATACTGAATCCTACATACCTCTGCAGCAGTTGGGCGATCTTTAGGATCAAATGCAAGCAGGCGTTCTAATAGGTGGAGAGCTAATGGATCTGCATTGGGGAATTTGTGTGAGAATGGAACTGGTTGTTTTTTCCGCATGCTACTAAGATACCTTCTTGCCTTTTCATTACGAATCTGTCAAAGTGGTCAAATACTAAGCAAATGGTAACTTGACTTAATTTAAAATAAAAAATTAGAAAGGATAGAGCCTGAAAATATTTCAAAGCTGAATAATGACTAACGAGATATAAACAGAATGAAATATAGCAGAAAAAACTGCATAGTCAAAACATCTAATAAGGAACATCTCAAAGCATCAGATCACATTTTTACAATTAGCTTCTGATGATGACAAAAGACCAGTTATAGAGCAGATGACGAACCCTTGAAATGGATTCAGCAGGAGGAGTGCCAAGTAAATCAGTCATGAGATCCAATTGGTGAACCACATTCTTTCCAGGAAAAAGGGGTTTTCCTGAAAGCATTTCAGCAAATATGCATCCTATGCTCCACATATCAATTGCAGGAGTATACTGCAAAACAAAAGTACTTAGAAGTTGCAGATATCGTCTGTTTACTGGCATCCAATAAACAACCTAGAAAACAGAAAGAAGATTCTTCATATAAGAAACTGCTCACAAGGCTTAAACAGAAATATGCAAAATTATGTTTATTTTATCTGAGAATAGACCCTTGACAAAATAGCAAAGCCAAAATATTTATCAGCATACCAATAAAGCAAGAATGATGGTCAGATACGAAAAATACACTACAGATCCCTAGATTGCAGATCATAGCATGAAGCCAAATTATATATATAACATAGTTCTTTGTTAGAAAATAAATGAAGGTCCACAATAGACTATAAACCAGTTGAGAATTTAGCAATTTATAGGCCAATTTAGCAGAAAAATATTATATGGCCACTATAGGAAAATTAAAGAAACTCATCAAATTTCAGTGCACATCTAAGTAACGAAAGAGAACACTTATCCAAGAACTAAAGAGCCTTTGCTTCAACAGGCATTACTACATCCACCAGGTAGAACATCAAATATGATAACAAATGCTCATATACTACAATGCACGATCTCGAATGTCAAAGCTGCAAGGATTTGACTTTTCACAGGTGAAATTCCTGAAACTAGACCAAAGATGCCCTCATCATTGACAAATGATTGCTGAACACTAATTTTCAACCAAGATCGGATAATGTTGGTTGATCTTTGAAAAAAAAAAGGGAAGTAAAAATTTCAGAAGGTAAACAATGAACTACGTAACAACCAGCACGTGTATAAACATATAGGGAAGGATCTATTGCTTCATATTTCGGCACAAATTCTTACCCCATTTCTGGACAATTCAATGAAAGTAATTTACAAGGATGGAATTACATCTAGAAAGCACAGTGATCCAATTGTCTAAAAATGGTATAAGAATTTTGAAAAAGAAGGGTTGATGGATAGTGAAAAGGTTTCAATAGATGATTGATCCGAATTTAGATTTTAGTTAAAAAGTTCCACAGCCAAACAAGTTAAGCTAGGTTCAAGGAACACCATATTGTAATTTCAATGCGGCAAAAAAAATATGTACCTAACAACATGAAACTTGCAAAAGTTCATCACATTTAGGATCATTAGTGAAATAAAATTAAGGAAGAGGTTCAGAAAGGGTATAAGTACAGCTTCTCTGATAAATCAATAGAATTTCAACTACTGTAAAGCATACAGAATTGGATAATATCTTACAAAAGAGCATAGTACCAACAAGTTGCAGTAATCAATAATGAAAATGTCCCCAAAAAAGCACTTTGGAAGCAAACCAAATATAAACAAAACCAAAACAAAAAAGGCCAAATATTTCCATTCCTCAGGCCAATGAAAGAAACTAGAAATGGGATAGTCAAGCAACAAGAAAAGGTCAACATAACATCAAAGGTAATGAGCAACTTACTTTAGAGAAAAAGGAGCCACAAAGTTCAGGAGCACGATACCATCGAGTTGCTACATAGTCCTATGTAAAATTTTTGAAATTTTATTTAGAAAAATAGCTTTATATAGAAATAACATAGTAACTTAAAATAAATAAAACATTTAACTTAGATGAAAATTCAAAATTTGTATGACAGAAAACCGTACAGTCCAGAAAATAGCTGATGGAGCATCGTTGAAAGATACTCGAGCAAGCCCAAAGTCACATATCTTCAATTTGCAATCAGCATTGGCAAGAATGTTCTTTGGTTTTAAATCTCTATGAAACACATTTGCTACAAAAAAATCAAAAGAAATCAGTAATTTTCTAAAGTATTAAAGCCAAAAAACCAATACACTGGACCAACCTGTATGTATATATTTCAGACCACGAAGAAGCTGGTACAAGAAAAACTGATAATGCTCAGGAGTAAGGTCGTCATTTGCCTTAATTACTTGATGAAGATCAGATTCCATCAACTCAAAAACTACATAAATATCCCTAAATTCTCGTCGTGAAGGTGGAAGCATAATATGCTTTATTTCTACAATATCAGGATGACGAAGCAACCGAAGAAGTTTAATTTCTCTCAAAATGCGAGTGGCATCAGAGACATGTTCAAACACATCATTAATCTTCTTAATTGCAACCCTTTCTCCAGTGTGTGTGTCAACTGCAGAACCAACAACACCATAGCTTCCCTTCCCAATGACTTCTTGGATTTGGTATCGGCTTGCCTCTCCATACTCCGTGAAGAATTCTGTTTCCAGCACACCCTGCATAAAGATTGGCACCAGTATTTATGGAGTTAAAAATGAAACTATTAGGGGGATTAAAAAATGTGAACTTATGAAAATAAGGATATAACTGAAATAAAATGGCCTGTTGTTGTACTGCTGAAGCATAAAACAGAATATTCTAAAAGATAAATCAGTGGGACACGAGAATCAACCAAGCAACCCATTGCTCCTCTAGTTAGAAATAATGCAAGACCCAGAAAATCAGTAAAGGAAACTCACAATACCATAGCGAACCAAATTTTATTTAAAGTCCAAAATCATCAGAAACATCAGGATGTAACATGCATCTTCACCATCCTTCTCTACAAAAATCCTAGCCAAGGAGCTCATTAAGCTGTCCAAATTATCAATTAAAAGATTTCTAATATGCCAAAATGGGTAGAAAGCAGCTTATTTTCCTAGCACCGGGACCTGCTTGTAAAACTCAACATTAAAGAAAGTGCAATGCCCATTTCTACATAGTTCTATTCCTAAAGGCCATAAGCCGGTCTCCTGACAAGGCTACCCAGCGAAATTCTATCTTTCAACACTATAAATCCACTATATGACAAAAAAAATTACCTGGTTAGTTTAGCATGAAAAACAGTCAGAAATGATATGTACACGATGATTATTCAAATGGGTAGATGACACTAAAATAAGACCAGAAAATTAGTAAGAACCGAAAATATCAATGAACTCCGAATAGGTACAAAGATTGATTACACAAATGCTGAAAAAAAAAACGAAGCAGCACCAAGATGGTGACAAAATGAAACGGCAGAGTAAAACAAAAACATAAAGCTGCCTTGAAAGTATCAATAGGATGAAAGCAATTACAAATTGCATAAGATCAAAACCTACAATTAATTAACAAACAAAGTACAAAGATCATTGAACTCCGGTCATAAAATAAACAACATATAATGAAAGCATAGATTTTCAATTTTCCCAGCAACTAAACGGAATGAATCCAAAAAAGCACCAAACTTTACTAAACAAAAACAAACCTTGATCAGGTTTCCACAACACCAATGTAACAAACTCTTTCTTAAACACGAAGTTAAAAGAAAGGATCACAAACAAAAGGCAAACAAAAAAATAATGAGGGATAAAAGAGAGACCTTCTTGTGAGGATCCATACAGGAGGGAATTGGAAAATTATTTCTTTCGGGAACCCGGATGAGCTTTAGGCAAGAAAAATCAACGTCTTCAACAAGAGTAACAAGAGGGTGTTGTTCTTGAGATTGAAATTTATTCACAACATGATCATTAAGATTATTATCGTTATAACAATAACGAGAATGACGTTGAAACCAGCGACGCACACCGTCCACGAGAGTTCCACTGACCCCCATATAATCTAGTTAGACTTCGAATTAGAGCCAACCAATTTCAGCATTGCCCTGCTGCTTTCTCTCACTCTCCCTCTATTTTCTCTCTGTTTTTGCCCTCTAATTTCTATTCCACTCCAAGTTTTTCTCCTTCTCTCTGTTTCTTCTCCGATGCTTGCGCAGAAGAAAGAGAATTTTGGATAAGACAAGACAAGACAAGACAACCCCTCAGAGACTGCGAGATTTTCAGTTTTGTCTTTGTTATGCGTTTTCTTTTCTCTTCGCTTTTGTGCTACATTTAAATCGATTTAATGCCAATAGAATATGCTCTTGCAACATTACAGAATCTAAATATAATCTCACTCATATATGAATAGGAATAGAGAAATTTTCATTTTGCACTTAAGTTTTGGTCTAAACTCCTTTTCCATTGCAGATGCTATAAATAATAATTTTTTAATCCAAAATCAGCATAATGTTGAAAGCAAAATTATTATTTCATTTTTATTATTTATTTTTAAATTTATTATATAATCTTGAGTTAATAAAAATTAAAAATTTTTAAATATTTAAATTATATATAAATCTACTATTTCTCTTTTCTTTTCTCTCACCACATTCTTTTTCTCTTCCTCTTTTTTTTTTTTGATTATTTGATCGATTTCAATTCAATTAATAAATCAATTGATGAATTGATCGTTTTATCAATTGAAAGTTATTTTATCAATTATATATTAGAATATATATATATATATATAACATTCTTCTTTTAAATTAAAGATAAATTATACAATTATGTTAAAATGTAGGCATTTACATGACAAAAGAATAATATTTTTTGACATGATTTTCAAATAATTAGAAGACTATTGTTATTTTTAGTAGTAATTTATATTTCTATCTTGTATTATCCATTTTTGTTTTGAAATCAATTTGAATTTATTCAAACTTAAATACCTTGATTGAATCAAATTTAGATTATTTCATAAAAAAAAAAAAAAATCAATTTTAGATTTAAACTTATCTCATTTAATCTAAAATTAAGAAGTTTGGTTTGAATTCAACCATAGCTCAAGCAAAGAAAAAAGGCAATTGCTGAACATTATTCTTCTTAGACATCAACATTGTAGCTTGTAGCAAGAAGTCATCACAATCCAACCTCTAGAGCAGAGTTGCCAGGATGGTATCCATGGCAACAGGGTCTCTAAACTCAAGCTTCATATATGAATATATTGACACTTCATTTCAACCTATACCCTCCTCATTCTCATCTTCGCAAGATTATCGAGAAGACTCTTTAATAGAATTATTAATATTGTTGTTATTAATAACAACATTATATAAAATATAAATGTAACACTTAAAATTTTATGTGGTGACCAATTCAAATTTTATTGTTTCTTTGAAGGTTTTCTATATTTTATTTTTATTAAACTTTATTTCTTCTTATGCTTGCTTTTTCAAACTCTTATTGTTATTGATATATTGCACGGAATATATTTGGTATTTTTAAGAGACCAAAACACTTGTTATGACCCAAGATTTTGTATAAACCCAAACTTATACTTGTTAATTTTTAAAAATTTAAATACTCATTTGTTTGTTAAATTTTACTGTTATTCTTAGGGGTAAAAATATTATTTAGAAAATTTATTTAAAGAAAAAATATTTTCTATCCATTTTTCACATTTGTTTTGAAAACTAACAATTTTTAGAATTTGCATCTTTTAGGGTTATAATTGCCTCCCAAATTTCAAAACATTACATTTATACCTCCAAAAAATCATTTTCTCTTTTCAATAACTATCATTCTCAACGATTTAATCTGGTGTGTACCCCACAAATGGCACCTCTTTTCCCTCTCTAGTGGTTTTTCGGCATTAAAACCAACAAAAATTTGGCCAAAATGATCAAATTTTTTGTCATGAATTAGTGCAAATTCATATATATCATTTGAATGACGTCTCACAAACCTAAATGTTGTCCATGCAATGTCATTCAATTGATTTGTGCATTGGTTGAAACACAGATCATTGCAAAGATCTGTGTGAATTTGTAGATCCATGCAAAAAAATTTTACCATTTCAACTAAATTTGTGATGGTTCTCTTATTGAAAAACCACCAGGATTGAAGGGAGATGTTGTTAGAGTAAATCGCTAGGAAGAATGATTGCCAAAAAGATGGAATAAGGTTTTGGGGTATAAATGTAATATTTCAAACTTTGATAGAGATAACTGTTAACTTTAAAATATAAAACCCAAAATATGAGGGTAAAAAAATATTTTTTTTAAAATTAAGTTAAAGGAAAATAATTAGCTTTTAAAATTAAAATAGAAAAAAGAAATAAATTTTTTTAAATAAAATCTCTAAATAATAATTTTATCTTAAATCATAATAACTAAAATTAATAAATAAATAAATATTTAAATTTTCATATTTAAACTAAACCTTGGTGGAAATAAGTATCCGGGCCTTTTTAAGACAAATCACAAATATTTTCATATAAAAACAGACCGAGAAAAAGACAAATATATATGACGTAAATTCCACGTCAGCAATTAACCCACCCAAACGCACATAGTATTAAATCTCAACCGTCTAACTCATCTCCTAATCCTTTCATCTTCATGACTTCATCATCTCCTTCTTCAGGATCTAACCTACCACTCTCTCTCTCTTTCAAAATCGAAAAATCAAAACTTTGAGAAATTACCAAAATACCTCCTCCATTTCCATGGACCCTTCCTCCTTTCTCCACCTTTCTACCGACTCTCTTGCCCCTCCGCCTTATCAACCGCCGCCTCCTCCTCCCTCTCTTGCCCACCACCACCATCACCACCTTCCTCCTCCACCACTGGCTTCCTCCGCCGCCACCATCGCCAACCCTACTCCTCCCTCTGTCAATCACAATAACAATCACCCTCCTTACACTGAGGTAAAGTTAAAATATAGGAGAAACCAACCTAAATTTCACATCTTTGCTCACTAATCTTCTAGGGTTTTTCTTCGTTTTGTGTGTTTTTCAGATGATAAGCTCGGCCATCACTGCTTTGAAAGAGAAAGACGGGTCAAGCAAGCGAGCTATCGCCAAGTATATTGAGAAAGTTTACGCGAATGTTCTTCCGCCGAATCACTCGGCCTTGTTGACTCACCACCTCAAGCGGTTGAAGAACACGGGTCAGCTTGTTATGGTGAAGAAATCTTACAAGCTTCCTAGATCTGATGATGTTGTCGCTTCAAGTATTCCTCCGGAAAGTATCAATGTGATTTCCGAAAATGCCACTGCTATTGGTTCAACCCATGGGCCTAAAGCGGGTCGGGGCCGGGGCCGGCCGCCCAAGGTTGCTACAACTACTAGTGATAGTGTTTTGGCTTCGCTGGGGTTGGTTGATCAGCCTAAGCGAGGGCGAGGTCGTCCGAGGAAGGGTGATGTGGTGGTGGTGGCGGCGGCGGTGGCCCCACGTGGGCCTATGAAGGGGAAAGGCAGGCCACCGAAGGCAAAGAAGAGGGGCCCGGGACGTCCTAAAAAGCCGAAGAGTTTGACAGGTAAATTGGGTCCTGGCCGTCCACCTAAAGTTCAAGTTCAAGCTCAAGCACAACCTCAACCTCAAGCTCAAGAGCAGGTGCTTAATCCTGTGGTGGTTACTTATGATGATGCAAATGCGGCAATGACCAATTTAGCCAGGCCTAGAGGGCGGCCAAAGAAGATCGGCGGCACAACTATGGCTGGTGATGGTGCTGTGAAGCAGCGTGGCCGACCATCGAAAAAGGGTGTGAGCAGTACTGGAAGGCCCGTTGGTCGTCCCAAGAAGGTATAAATTTAAGTATTTTTATGGCATAAAAAGTTTTTTTCCCCATAGATAACACTGACTAATATTGGTAAGGTGTCATGTAGGCATTAGGCATTAAAACTGAAGATAGAGCATTCCTATGTGAACTCAGTTTTGAGGGTTAATTGGATATTCAAATGATGTGTTATATATAATTAAGTGTTACTTTATTCCTAATTCAAAATCAGCCAATTACATGATAACACATTGTTTCAGTATAAACTAGATACTCAAACCTGAGTTGAACATGGTTTTATAGATAAAAATAACCCCAAATACAAATGTTGAGGTGTATAATCCCAAATCACTTGATAATATATCTGCATTCGTACCTGCATTTTTGTTACATGTAATCTTTTTCTTATTAGATCAAACCAGAAATTGATAAATGTGATTGGAAAAGCATGTAAGCTCGACCCATATTGAAGGTATCTGTTCCCATCATTTTGCTAAATTTTATTACATTTTTATCCAAAATTAATATGCAAAAACTCAGACAATTTAAAAAAACTGAATTGTATTTAAATATTTTTGATATATTTTTTGAGTTGAAAAAAATATAGAACTTCTTTTCATTTAGTGATTTTACACTTGGTTTTAAGATTGTATCACGAATCTAATTTTTTAAGTTGTCAAGTTATCGTGTTTCAAAAACCAAGAAATATGTGGAACTTTTGTGTCAAATTGATACGAACATTGGGAGAATCAGGCACTAAAAACTAACTGTTGGGATTGAAGAGTCTAAAGTCATATAAACATATATAACCCATAATTTCCTAGTTACTTTTTAACATGAGATTCAAGTCTCATATTTTGCACAATTAGGTCTTAAAGTTTGCTAGTGTTCTTGAGATGTGAGTGTTTAGTTCAATCCGCGTATGAAATGCATTTTAGTTAACTGTTTTGTTGAATTTGGTTAAATGTCAGCTACTGGATTAAACATTCATCTGTTTATTTCATGATTATAATCTCTTGTTGAATTGTTCTTGCCATTTGGAAATGAAGAACCCATCAGGAGCATCAACTGAAACAGCAGGAGCTGCCGCCATTGGAGACCTTAAAAGGAAGCTTGAACTCTTTGTAAGTCTTTTTTATTCCAATGTGTATGTACATACCATACCATACCATATTGTGCTGGGAACTTTTGTTGATCTTACAATTGTCTTACTTGCAGCAAACAAAAGTCAGGCAAGCCGTCAGCGTGTTGAAGCCTCATTTAACCAGTGAAAACCAGATCAGTGCATTGGCAGCAATCCAAGAGCTAGAAGTGTTGGCAGTGATGGACATTAGCACCCAGTTGAAAGATGATACTCAAGTAGCCCAACCACCACCGCCACCAGCTCCACAACAACATCAACAACAACAACCACAACTGCCACTGGTTTAAACTTAAGATAAGTAAAAACTGTGAAAAAGCTTGTGAATTTGTTGTCATGTTTTAGGAACCTGAACCTCATTTCCCTGGATCAGAAAGAGTTGTAGAAGTTATTCTAACATAAACACAGGAAGGAAAGAGAAAATCTGTAAAAGTAATAGGATGGAATGATGTTGCAAATCTAACTCTCATTGTTTGTGAATTCTGTTTGTGTAACTTTGTATTTGACATTAGCTGCTTTTTTCATCTGCTGTATCCAGTTTTTTTATGCAATTTCAGTACATTATGATGTTTCAATTATAGTTATTAGTATCCTGTCATATGATTTAGATGGAAAACGATTTACATTTTGAGTTATATTGAAAATTGATAGAGTACGATGGGTGTAACATACAATATGATACATATTATTATTATTATTATTATAAATCTATACATTTATAAAGAAGGGATGACATGACGGGGTATCTGATAAATTTTATAATTTCAGAAGGTGTTGTAATATTTTTTTAAATTACGTTATTATGGTGGGCCTGTAAAGGTCTAGTAGCCCTTGGATGAAAATATTTTGCAGCTGTCAGGGCCAATAGCTTTACCACCCCAAAACTGATGAATATTGTTCAATTTTGAAATTAGATAAAATGTAGAATGGTAAAATAAACAAATTTTGGGTGCATTTGTTATTACGTGAAACGTTTGGGTGTGTTTATACTTTTTTCAAACCTTGAGGTGGAATTGTTATAACCCCTAAGTTTGGAGCTATTGGATTTTTTGAAATCCAACCCAATTAAATAAGTGAGTATAGAGTATAATTTGTAATGTTAATACAATTTTGAATCAAAATCCAATCAAATTAGAAAACAAAAACTGATACAGAGACTGCTTAGTAAGACTGCTATATTAATTATCCAATATTGCATCTCAAAATGAAGTATTATTAATTGATTTGTGTGTCCGTCATGAATGCTTAGTAATTCCATTAGCCAGGGGTTTGGGCTTGAACATCCTTACCTTGCAAATACCTGTAGATCATGAAATTCTAGCCTTTGGATAATAAACATTCATCAAACACTTACTAAAGAGAAAGTGCTGCTGGTGCTTTTTTCATTCTTAAACCAGCTAAGACCTCTGGCACCTCCAACTTTTGACTTCATATTCCATCGTCAATGGCGGAGGATGGCCACTCTAGTACCAATATTTTGACAAATACTCTGAAAATTTTCTAATATTAATTTGGTACACTTGCACAGACATGTATCACCACATGTATTAAGCTGCTGGAATTTGCCAGTATGGAAACATGGCCAAAGGACTATTTCCCACCCAAGGTATGCTGATTCCCCAAAGTTCTTCCCGTTAACTTTGAAAATCTCATTTATCCACTTATAACCGTTTAAATCTATTAATTTTAAGGGTAAAATCATCATTTTATATTTAATATTAAAAATAAACTTAAATATGATTTCATTTTCCCCCATAAATCTAAAAAACTAACTTTTCTTCACCAAACCAAGTTTAAAAAATCACATTTCCCCCCTTAGGGTTTAGTTTCAAAATCCGATCACTTTCTCCGACGCTATCGTCGGTCATCTCTCCGAAGGGTTTAGAAACACCAAATGTATGTTGTACGTGAGAAATTTCATTTTTACCAATTTATTTTAAAAAATGGAGATAATAGAAACACCAAATGTTTGTATATTCCTCAAATATTTCTCAAAGTATTCTATCACATTAATAGCAGGAATTATTTTATTGACCATTACATTTTGACATTTCATTTTATTACATTTTTATTGATCATTGCATTTTGACATTCCAATCATGGTTATTAGTATTGTATAACCTATTATTGATATAGATCAATACATTTTTTTAATGAAATGATGATATAATATAAGATATATAATAAATTTTAGAAATTTCAAAGATATTAATATTTTTTAAGATAATGATATGTCGATTAAATTTTTTTATTATTATGTTATTATAGAGAAATATTATCATATATAATATAAAAAATTAAATTTTTGACAAACAATACATGATTAGACTATCTTAAGTTTTAGGCATGGTGAGCCTGTAAAGGTTTAGAAGCCCTTGGGAATAATTTGCAGCTGTGAAGGCCCATAGCTGTACCCCGCCAAAACTGATGAATGTTGCTCAATTTTGTAGATAGATACAGTGTACTAAGGGTAAAATAAACAGATTTTGGGTGCATTGTTATGACCTGAAACTTTTGGGTGTCTTGTGCTTTTTTCAAACCTTGAGGTGGAAATTGTTAAAACCCCTTAGTTTGGAGCTATTGGATTTTTTTTTAAATGCAACCCAATTCAATATTTGAGTATAGAGTATAATTTAAAATCTTAATTAATACAATATTGAATCAAAATTCAATCTAATTAGAAAAACAAAAATTGATAAACAATTCGATAGGTTGAAATCCTTTTCAATAAACAGATAATTTATAATTAAATATTTAATATCCTTTGAATATATATATATATATATATATATATATATATATATATATATATATATTTATATATATATTAATATAATACTTTATGTATTAATAAAATAAATACAAAAGAAGAGTAATTTAAATTTAAATTTAAGATGATATAAATAATTAATTAATTTAATTAAATAATGATATATTAATCATTTGTTAATTAGATATTATCTAGTTGACTCTCCTTTACAAATATATTCTAAAAGTTGCTCCGATTCATTACATTTTTCAGATTACATGGAAACATATCAATTTCATTCCAGCAAGTTTACTGTTTAGCCCTCTCATTTGTTCAATTTGACATTTAATCCCCTAAATGCAATTACGTGAATTATTTTCTAGGTATTGTTATGTATATTTAATTTTAACTCAAATTTAAATTTGAATAAAATAAATCAAATTTAATAAAAAAAACTACACGTGTTTTCATTAAAAAAATAAATTTAAATTGATTTAAATTTAAGTTAATCCTAATTATATTTAAAATAAAATTATTTTTAAATTAAATTTGAGTTTAATCTAATCCATCTTTTAACCAAACTCAAATGAAATCCTAGTCAGATTCAGTTACTAATTTAAAGCACGCGCTTCCGCACGCTCCAATCATAATCGGAGAAATTCCACTTAAAAGCCCCTTTTTGAATGAATAATGCTGGGCCAGAATTTAAGTCCTCACCAACGACCTCCGCCGTCCGCGTAGGATCACGTACCAATCAGAATGAGTGATAGTATAGCGTGGTGTTGATGTAAGGAAAATTGTGTAGTTAGAAGTAATAAAGAAAGCACGTGCCACGCTTTTCGAGTAAAGAAAAGAAGAGATATGTACGCTTTTGGCATTTCAAGCGTAGGACAAGTTTAGCCGCCCATGAATTAGCCCAATCCAACCAACTTAATACCTTTTCTTTTCCCACCCAAGATTTAATGGAATGCTCTCTTCTGAGGTAACTTTAAAAAAATTAAATATTTGCGTATTAATTATTAACATAAACAAGAAAAAGTTAATGCCATTATAAATTATTATTTTACCCTCTTTCATATCTAAAATGCATACCTAAATAAAATAAAAATTAATAAAAGACATTATTATTTAGAAAAATATCATTTCTCCCCTATCTTAGGGTTTTATCATTTTTCAAAATTTTCATTTTAGCCACCCCTAAAGTTTAGAAACATCACATATGCACCCTTATCTTCTACCATTTTCTCTCTTCATCTTCACCGACTTCTCCGTTCCTCTTCAATTGATGAAGACTACCAAGGAAGAGCAGCTCGATCTTGCCAACTCTGGTAAACCAACGAGAAAATTGACGTTGTAGACGAAAATAAAAAAATTTGAGCAACAAAATTTGAATCAATTCACATAATTCATCTTCCACAAAGTTGATCAATGGAAAATAAGGAGTCAATCAAGGAGTTGCTCATGTCACTTGTCTTCTCTGGAGTTGGTTTAATGAAAAACGTTGATGGTAGCTCCAATTCAACGAATCGAAGCTTTGTCTTCAGTCGACTTTTTGATTCCATTAGCATTTTCCATTGTCTGGTCTTTGTGCATCGTCAGCTTTGTCTTCCATCCCATCCTCATCTTCGTGCTTTGTTAATTCATGACTGGAGTATGGTCTCTCTTCGAGGATGCAAAAAAAAAAAAATACAAACTTTTTAAAACTTATTCTTGAGAAGAAATTGTTAGATTTTCGAATCAATAAGAGAAATGATATAAATTTGTATATTTTTAATATTATTAATTAAATGATAATTTTATCCTTATAATTAATTTATTATGTTTATTTTAACAATTAATGAATAGGTATTTAAATTTTTAAAAGTTAATAGGTGAGAGCTTGCGGTTGCACTAGACCTTGGGTGGGAACAAGTCTTTTGGCCTACTCTTACATATAAATCTTAAATGATATCCATAATCATAAGCTTCGTAATTTTATATGGCCAAATAACTACTTTCCACCCAAGGTTTAGTGTAAACTCCCACTTGTTAATTTTTAAAAATTTAAATATTCATATGTCTGTTAAATTTTATTATTATTGTCAAAGATAAAATTATCATTTATTAAAATGTTTAATTGACATTTCCCGAAGATGAAGAATGCCGAAGGTCACCTATTTGCACTAATCTTAGTTGTTCTTTGTTGCAAAAAGCCAACAAAGATTCCAAGAAATGTTGATCTTCAAGCCACTATTCCAGCTAGTATTGGTGGTCTCCAACTGCCAATAGTGTCGTTGGGAAAACTCCAAGGGAAAATATTGATTTTTCTAATTTTGGGTGGAAAAAAATTTGTTAAATTTTTAAATTTAAGAGAAAAAATATGATAAATTTTTAGTTTTTTTAAATATTTTGATAAATAATAATTTTACCCTTAACAGTATCAATAAAATTTAATAGACAGATGAATATTTATATTTTTGATATTTAATAGATAAAAAGTAAAATTTGTACCAAACATTGGGTGGGAAATAGTCGTTTGGCCGGTTTATATTTTTAACATCCTTCCGTAGACTTCTTTTATAAATTTCTCATATGTAATGTTGTACTCCAAATTAAACAAAAACAATCTTTAAAAAAAAATAATTATTAGTAGATCACGATTAAATAACTCTTTAATTTACAATCTATAAGAAATTTAAGAATCAAACATCACGATAAATAATTAATAATTAAATAATACTAAATTTATAATTCATACAAAAGAAAAAAAAATTATTTTATAATGGTTATTACCATAGAGGTCTTTCAAGATTTTACAGTATAATATCTTTATAAGGATCATCTACTAAGATATTAACTTTTGTATAAACAAATATGTTATTAATATATCCATAACTTTTTTTCATTTAAATTCAAATTTGGATTAAAACTTAAATAAAAAGATTTCAAATATAATTATTCCTCTGGAAAATTGTATATAGAAAGGAAGGGAAAGGAAAAAAAAAAAACCCAACATAACATCACACATGAAACATTATTTTTATATTATTTTTGTATTATATTTGATAAATAAGAATATCGTGGATGTAGATATTTTAATTATTTAGTTGAATTACATAAAAATTCTAGTGTGACCTGTAACATCCCTCCCTAGAAGTACTACCCATCGAAGGAGAAATGTTACGAATTAATATTCGTAGCATCTATTTTTTTTCTTATTTAAAAATACTTTAAAATAAATGCATCATTAAAAGTGTTTAGAAAGTATTCCAAGAAAACTGAAAATCTGGAAGCGAACAAAAGATGTATATACTCATATGAAAGCATCTGAAAACAAGGAGTAATCATATGCAACTGTATCATAATCTCAAAACGTCAAAAATCGATAAAAACATGCCACTGTATGCATGTAATATAAACCAGAGATAACCTGCTCCAGCCGGATCTACCTATGCTGACCTGACCCTGCCTCGCAGCTATCTCGATCACCTGTACCTGCAATCAGGAAAGAAAAGGGAGTGAGTGATAAGAACACTCAGTAAGTGGAAAAATTAAGTAAACTATCTTTTTTTTTCCTGTTCTAACTCACTTTTGGGACTCAACCCCACATCCTAACCTCTATAAGAGATTGAGGGGGTAATTTAGTTCACTCTTTACTATTTGGGTCATACTTCGTCCCATCTGGTGTCTATTTAATACTTTCTGGAAGCTAACTATAGGGATTTGGCACTTTTCTAAGCTCAAGCTCTTTTTCTTTCACTACACTATTTCTGAATCTGAATTGAGCTCTACTGCGAGCATGCTCTACTGTGAGCGGACCCTACTAGGGGTCTATGTCCTACTACGGACGTGTCCTACTGCGGACGTGCCCTACTGCGGGCGGTGTAGTGTAAAGTGCCCCCTCATAGTTTATAGCATACATACGGATCTTATATTTTACTAAATTTGCTTCCATTTAATTTTGTTCATAACTCACCAGACATTACTCTTGGGACGACCCCTAAATCTTGAGTCCCAAATTCTTTTTCTTATTTTTCTTTCTTTTTCTTTCCTTCTTTTCTTTCCTTTCCTTTCCTTTCTTTCCTTTCTTCTTCCTTTTCTTTCTTTCTTTCTTTCTTTCTTTCCTTCTTTCTTTCCTGCCCAGAATTGCAAAACACTGTTCACAGAACAGACATTTAGCAGGGCAACCTTCTTTTTCATACAATTTAACATCCCAAACGGTTTCTAATTCATACAAGCTATATATCGTTGAAAAGAGGATTCAAAGATCTTTCCAACGACCTATAATAGCACTCATAATTCGATAGATATGGCAGTCAAAACGTGAGCTAAACTCAGTGATAAAATTACGAAATACTGTTCACAGAACAGACATTTAGCAGGGCAGCATACTTTTTATACAATTTAACAGCCCAAATGGTTTCTAATTCATACAAACTATATATCGTTGAAAAGAGGATTCAAAGATCTTTCCAACGACCTATAATAGCACTCATAATTCATTCAATCAGGCAGTCAAAACAGCAGATAAATTCAGTGGCAAAAACTGCCTCCCCTGTTTTTCTTTAGTAAAACAGTCCTTTCGGTTTATACAATCTTTAACAGTCAAAATGATCTCTAATTCATATAAGCTATATATCATTGGAAAGAGGATTCAAAGATCTTTCCAACAAGATATAATAGCACTCATAATTCATTCAATAAGGCAGCCAAAACATGGGACGAACTCAGTGGCAAAAACTGTAAATATTCTGTAACTTTCTGCCATGAGCAAAATCACATACATAGACATCCCAAATGGCAAAACAACATTCCTCAACATCAAAATCAACATATATAATATAGATCTAAGGAACCAAAACCCTAAAACATATCACATATCAAGGAGGAAACCCCTTACCTTATTTCAAGTCAAACCTTTGCAAGTTGGTTTTCTCCTCTTTGTTTTGCTTCCTTTATCATCAAGACAACTTTAAATCAATACCAAAACACTCTAACATATTCACATAACATGCATATAAACATAGATGAAAGGAGAAGGAAGGAGATCTTTGGTTACCAAAGCTTCCAAGTGCTTCCTTTTCTTTTCTTCTTATTTTATCTTCTAATATTCCTTCAACTTCTTCCTTTGGCTTCAAGAAAGCAAAGAAAAGAACATGAAAGGAGGCTGCTGGAGTTTTTTTTACGGGAGAAGATGCAAAATGATGGAAAAGTCTTCTCTTTCTCTTTATATCTAAAGCCTTATCCCTTTCTCTTTTTCCCTTTTCCCTTTTTGCCCTTTTTTTTGCATTTATATATATATATATATATTTATTTATGCATATATATATATATATATATATATATATATATATATAAAGCACACCCCTACATATATATATTTAAAATGAGAAAAATCTCAAAACAGGGTCAAAAGACATAATTACCCCTGGAATATACCTGAGGGTATTACAACTCTTCCCCCCTTACAAGAATTTCGTCCTCGGAATTCACAAAAACAACTCTGGATGCTTCTCCTTCATGGTTTGCTCCATTTCCCAGGTAGCCTCCTCTAACTTCTGGCTTCTCCACAAGACTTTTACTAGAGGAATCTGTCGGTTCCTTAGTTGTTTAATTCTTCTGTCAAGTATCTGAATCGGTTTTTCTTCATAACTAAGGTCTTCTGATAACTTAATATCTTCTGTATTCACAACCTGGGAATGATCACCAAGACATTTTCTTAACGATGAGACATGAAATACATCATGAATCCGGTCCATACTCGCTGGTAAGGCTAATCTGTAAGCCACTTTACCAACTCTCTCAAGTATCTCATATGGACCAATAAATCTGGGAGCTAGCTTTCCCTTCTTTCCGAATCTCATCAAATGCTTGAATGGAGCAACCTTTACAAATACAAATTCACCTACATTGAATTCCAAGTCTCGGCGTCGATGATCTGCATAGCTTTTCTGTCGATCCTGAGCCTGTTTTATTCTCTCCCTGATCAGTTGGACATCATCAATCATTTTCTGGGTCAATTCGGGCCCAAGGGATAGGGATAACACATCTCTCTCTCCTATCTCATCCCAGTGAAGGGGAGAACGACACCTCCTACCATATAATGCCTCATAAGGTGCCATCTGAATAGTCGTCTGGTAGCTATTATTGTAAGCAAACTCCACCAAGGGCAACATTTCTACCCACGTGGCTTTATGATCTAGACAACAAGCTCTCAACATGTCTTCCAAAATCTGATTAACCCTCTCCGTCTGACCATCTGTCTGAGGATGATAGGCTGTACTAAATGCCAAATTAGTACCCAAGGATCTTTGAAGACTCTTCCAGAAAGCTGATACAAATCTCGTATCACGATCAGATACTATGGTCCTGGGTACACCATGTAATCTAATAATCTCCCTAACATATAATCTCCCCAACTGATCTGTGGTAGTAGTATCTTTGATGGACAGGAAATGAGCTGACTTGGTTAATCTATCAACAATCACCCAAATAGCATTACATCCATTCTGAGCTCTAGGGAGTCCACTAATGAAGTCCATGGAGATATGCTCCCATTTCCATTCTGGAATAGGTAGAGGCTGAAGTAACCCTGCAGGTCTCTGGTGTTCGGCCTTAATTTGCTGACAGGTGAGACATCTAGTAACAAACTCACCTATATCCTTTTTCATGCCTGACCACCAAAAATGTCTTTTTAAGTCTTGATACATCTTTACACCCCCAGGGTGGGCAGTGTAAAGAGAACTATGAGCCTCTGTAAGAATTTTCTGTCTCAAATCAGTTATCTGGGGAACATATACTCGATCTCTGAATTTGAGAATTTTATTCGATACTTGAAAATCTATCTCAAGACCCTCTTGAACCTTTTGAAGTTTCTGTTGACACCATTCATCTTGTGTCTGAGCCTCTCGAATCTCATCTAGGAGAGTGGATTGAATCTCTAACCTGGTGAGGGCCCCAATCACAAGCTCAATCTGTTCTCGGTCCATCTCTCTCTGAATTTCTCTCTGGACCGTCAATTGTGATATCATTACATTTCTACTGAGGGCATCTGCAACTACATTAGCCTTGCCTGGATGGTACTTAATATCACAGTCATAGTCTTTTACTAACTCGAGCCATCGCCTCTGTCTCATATTTAACTCCTTCTGAGTGAAGAAATATCTGAGACTCTTATGGTCAGTATAAATATTACATTTTACCCCATACAAATAGTGTCTCCAGATTTTTAAAGCAAAAACCACCGCTGCTAACTCCAAATCATGAGTGGGGTATCGAGTTTCAAATTCTTTCAATTGTCTTGAGGAATATGCTATCACCTTGCCTCGCTGCATCAACACTGCTCCTAAACCACCGTGTGAGGCATCCGTGTATAAATCATACTCAACTCCCTCCTCTGGAAATGCTAATACAGGAGCAATAGTCAATCTTCTTTTCAATTCTTGGAAGCTTGTCTCACAGGCATCTGACCACTGAAATGGCATTGCTTTCTTCGTGAGGGTTGTAAGAGGTCTAGCTAATCTGGCAAATCCTTCCACAAACCTTCGATAATACCCTGCCAAACCCAGGAAACTACGAACCTCTTTGACTGTCTTTGGTCTCTGCCATTCAACTATTGCCTCAATCTTACTGGGATCCACTGATATACCCTCTGCTGAAATCACATGCCCCAAAAAGGTAACTCTATCTAGCCAAAATTCACATTTCGAGAATTTGGCATACAGTTGTTTTTCTCTCAATCTCTGGAGGGTAAACCTCAAGTGTTGTTCATGCTCCTCTCGACTGCAAGAATATACTAAGATATCATCAATGAATACCACAATAAATTTATCCAGGCAGTCATGAAATACCCTATTCATCAAATCCATAAATACTGCAGGGGCATTTGTCAATCCGAATGGCATCACTACAAACTCAAAGTGGCCATACCTCGTTCGAAAAGCTGTCTTAGGTATATCCTTCTCTGTCACTCTCATCTGGTGATAACCAGATCTCAAATCTATCTTGGAGAAGACCACGGATCCCTTCAACTGATCAAATAAATCATCAATCCTGGGCAACGGGTACTTGTTCTTAACTGTGGCCTTATTTAGCTCTCTGTAATCAATGCACATTCTCATAGACCCGTCTTTCTTTTTCACAAATAGGATGGGAGCTCCCCAAGGAGAATGGCTCGGTCTAATAAAACCATGTTCTAATAACTCTTGAAGCTGCTTTTTCAATTCTTGTAACTCGGCAGGGGCCATTCGATAGGGTGCTCTTGAAATAGGTGCTGTGCCAGGTGCCAACTCTATGCTAAACTCAATCTCTCTCTCGGGAGCTAATCCCGGTAGCTCACTTGGAAACACATCTGAAAACTCACGTACCACTGGTGTTTCCTCAATAGTTGAGCCTGACTCAACTTTGCTCACTATATGAGCCAAATATCCTGTACACCCCTTTCTCAACATTTTACTAGCTTTTAACATACTGATCATCAGACTCCGGATATGACCTTCACCGAACTCGAATTGATCTCCAGAGTCTAGGTTAAATCTCACTTTCTTCTTTTTACAATCAATTTCAGCTCCGTATCTCCCCAAAAAGTCCATCCCTAAAATCATGTCAAAATCTGGCATTTCGAACACAATCAGGTCCACTAGTAACTGTCGACCCTGAATCATAATACTTTGTCCTAGTAGCATCATCTCACTAATGACTGACCCCCCATCCGGTAACTCAATCATAATCCTCTGGGCTATTCTAACAGGTTGCAACTTTAACCTCTCAAGTAAACTCTTGGCTATAAAACAATGAGTAGCCCCACAATCAATTAAAACATAAATAGGAGTATCAAGATAGAGAATCTGACCCGTGACTGCTGATGGGTTAGCCTCTGCTGGGCCCTGAGTGATCGTATAAACTCTGGCTGTGGCTCCTCCTATAGGCTGCTGCTGCTCTACTCTTACTGGGGCAGCTGTGCAGAAACGAGCAATATGTCCAGGCTGACGACATCTGAAACAAACTGTCTGACCTGTCAAACACTCTCCTCTATGGTGCTTCCCACATTTCTGGCAAGCTGGTATCTCAGGTCCTCTTTGTTTCTTTCCACTCTTCCAGTTCTTTTTCATGCCTCTGAACTGGAGAGGTCGTTTACCTTTCCTGTCTCGCTCTGGAGGAGGGCCTCTCTGTACTGAAGCTGAACCACTACTCACCGGGGGAGCTGGCATGGTAGAAGGAGGTGTAACTTTTTGCCCTGTAGTCTGACCAAACCTCCTCCTAACAAAAACCTCTGCCCTCAAAGCTCTATCAAGGGCCTCTGCATAAGTTCTGGGTGGCTGTGCCCCAGTCATAACGTCTCGAGCTATCTCTGGATCCAGCCCGTACACAAACTTCTGCATACGCCCCATTTCTGTGCTAGCTATCTCAGGGGCATACTGGGACAATTGATTAAACTTTGTGGAATATTCTTTTACAGAGTCTGTCCCTTGCACTAGACTGATAAACTCCTGGGCCCTGATACAAGTAACATCGGCGCCCCTGTACTCTGCCTCGAATCGGCGCCTAAACTCTGTCCATGTCATTTCTGAGACATTGACCGTCTCCCTGACTAAGTTCCACCATATTCTTGCCCCTGACTTGAAAAGATAAGTGGCATATCTCACTCTTTCTTGGTCAGTCATGTCAAATAAGGCCATGGCACTCTCTACTGATTCCAACCACTCTTCAGCTGCTAATGGGTCTCTTGCACCATCAAATTTTTGAGGTTGGTGCATACTAGGGAGGTTGAAAATAGGATGTAATTGAGTCCTTACTGGGGCTGCTGTAGATGCTGAAGTAACCTCCCTCATATCATGCCCCTGGATTGGCGGCGTATGAGCCGTCTCACTTCCCTGTGTAGGAGCACCTTTGTGCTCTCTCATCATTTCTCTGAAAATCTCTCGCACATCATGTGCACTGAGTGCCCCCTGGGGTACCTGAGGGGCTGCTCCTTCATTTTGGCCCCTCTGAGAGGGATCTGCTGGTGTTTGACTCATAGGTCCTGAAAATGAACACATTAGTTTCATAAAACTCAGCAGGTATAAATGAAAACTTAACTTACAGTGATCGGCTGCGAGGGTGGTCAGCGTGGCTGAAGGGTATTTTATCTCTGTGTTACTTTGATTACTCCATTTTGTTTTAGAAAACATCTTTTGGGTTCCAAAATCATGCTCTGATACCAACTGTAACATCCCTCCCTAGAAGTACTACCCATCGAAGGAGAAATGTTACGAATTAATATTCGTAGCATCTATTTTTTTTCTTATTTAAAAATACTTTAAAATAAATGCATCATTAAAAGTGTTTAGAAAGTATTCCAAGAAAACTGAAAATCTGGAAGCGAACAAAAGATGTATATACTCATATGAAAGCATCTGAAAACAAGGAGTAATCATATGCAACTGTATCATAATCTCAAAACGTCAAAAATCGATAAAAACATGCCACTGTATGCATGTAATATAAACCAGAGATAACCTGCTCCAGCCGGATCTACCTATGCTGACCTGACCCTGCCTCGCAGCTATCTCGATCACCTGTACCTGCAATCAGGAAAGAAAAGGGAGTGAGTGATAAGAACACTCAGTAAGTGGAAAAATTAAGTAAACTATCTTTTTTTTTCCTGTTCTAACTCACTTTTGGGACTCAACCCCACATCCTAACCTCTATAAGAGATTGAGGGGGTAATTTAGTTCACTCTTTACTATTTGGGTCATACTTCGTCCCATCTGGTGTCTATTTAATACTTTCTGGAAGCTAACTATAGGGATTTGGCACTTTTCTAAGCTCAAGCTCTTTTTCTTTCACTACACTATTTCTGAATCTGAATTGAGCTCTACTGCGAGCATGCTCTACTGTGAGCGGACCCTACTAGGGGTCTATGTCCTACTACGGACGTGTCCTACTGCGGACGTGCCCTACTGCGGGCGGTGTAGTGTAAAGTGCCCCCTCATAGTTTATAGCATACATACGGATCTTATATTTTACTAAATTTGCTTCCATTTAATTTTGTTCATAACTCACCAGACATTACTCTTGGGACGACCCCTAAATCTTGAGTCCCAAATTCTTTTTCTTATTTTTCTTTCTTTTTCTTTCCTTCTTTTCTTTCCTTTCCTTTCCTTTCTTTCCTTTCTTCTTCCTTTTCTTTCTTTCTTTCTTTCTTTCTTTCCTTCTTTCTTTCCTGCCCAGAATTGCAAAACACTGTTCACAGAACAGACATTTAGCAGGGCAACCTTCTTTTTCATACAATTTAACATCCCAAACGGTTTCTAATTCATACAAGCTATATATCGTTGAAAAGAGGATTCAAAGATCTTTCCAACGACCTATAATAGCACTCATAATTCGATAGATATGGCAGTCAAAACGTGAGCTAAACTCAGTGATAAAATTACGAAATACTGTTCACAGAACAGACATTTAGCAGGGCAGCATACTTTTTATACAATTTAACAGCCCAAATGGTTTCTAATTCATACAAACTATATATCGTTGAAAAGAGGATTCAAAGATCTTTCCAACGACCTATAATAGCACTCATAATTCATTCAATCAGGCAGTCAAAACAGCAGATAAATTCAGTGGCAAAAACTGCCTCCCCTGTTTTTCTTTAGTAAAACAGTCCTTTCGGTTTATACAATCTTTAACAGTCAAAATGATCTCTAATTCATATAAGCTATATATCATTGGAAAGAGGATTCAAAGATCTTTCCAACAAGATATAATAGCACTCATAATTCATTCAATAAGGCAGCCAAAACATGGGACGAACTCAGTGGCAAAAACTGTAAATATTCTGTAACTTTCTGCCATGAGCAAAATCACATACATAGACATCCCAAATGGCAAAACAACATTCCTCAACATCAAAATCAACATATATAATATAGATCTAAGGAACCAAAACCCTAAAACATATCACATATCAAGGAGGAAACCCCTTACCTTATTTCAAGTCAAACCTTTGCAAGTTGGTTTTCTCCTCTTTGTTTTGCTTCCTTTATCATCAAGACAACTTTAAATCAATACCAAAACACTCTAACATATTCACATAACATGCATATAAACATAGATGAAAGGAGAAGGAAGGAGATCTTTGGTTACCAAAGCTTCCAAGTGCTTCCTTTTCTTTTCTTCTTATTTTATCTTCTAATATTCCTTCAACTTCTTCCTTTGGCTTCAAGAAAGCAAAGAAAAGAACATGAAAGGAGGCTGCTGGAGTTTTTTTTACGGGAGAAGATGCAAAATGATGGAAAAGTCTTCTCTTTCTCTTTATATCTAAAGCCTTATCCCTTTCTCTTTTTCCCTTTTCCCTTTTTGCCCTTTTTTTTGCATTTATATATATATATATATATTTATTTATGCATATATATATATATATATATATATATATATATATATATATATATATATATATATATATATATATATATATAAAGCACACCCCTACATATATATATTTAAAATGAGAAAAATCTCAAAACAGGGTCAAAAGACATAATTACCCCTGGAATATACCTGAGGGTATTACATGACCTATCTTACTTCATCTTTTCACACATTAAAACTTATTCGAGTTTTTATGGATTCTAATCACTACTACTGTAACCTATACACACAATTTTAAATTGTTTACATAAGTTAGTAAAAAAAAAAAAAACACATCAACGTATAGTAAAGTACTATAAAAACCTCATTCAAAACTTAACTCGGTCAATAAAAATGATTTCAACACAGTGTTAGAAAGTTAAATGATTATATTACCTTTAATTATTTTATTTCTATGAAATTATCATATTACTTGTAATTGCATTTGTAGGCAATATGATCAAATATAAGTACTAGAATTACCTTAGCCAAGAATCATTTTCAGGGAGGTGCAATCTTGGTAAATTACACCAATATGATGCAATATGATAAAACAGCACATTTCTAGATAGATCCAACAATTTGGGTTAACAATTTTTTTTTTCTTTTTTTTTTTGAGAAGGCAAATGATGTTTATGTTTGTTACCTTTCCTTTAAAAAAAAGAAAAAAAGAAAAAACCCAAATTAAAAGATTAATCGGTGCACCTTGGTCTACACATGAAGAATTCCAAAACATACACGTAATGAGAAAATTCTAAAAATATATAGTTTGATAAGAATTCTATTTATTTATTTAAAGTATGATATTGTAATCTAGTAAAGCAATCAAAAAAAATTTTAAAATGATAGATGCCATAACATATAATAAAAATTTTAAAATATGTTTTGTATTATAAAATTTGAAAATGATATATAAAAAAGAGACAATATCTTAATATATAATTAAAATTTTAAATCCAATGTTTCATTTCTAGACAAAAATTTGAGATTATCCCCTTTTAATTAGCGCCGCCAAATAGGGTTATTTTTATTTAAAAACTTTTTAATTTATTTGGTTGGGAGTTTTCAAGTTTCCCCGTTAATCAGGGCAAGACAATAGGACAAGAAATAAAAGTAAATCAATTTGCAGGAATGTTTATCCTTTTACATCTACTTTTTCTTGGATAAACAAATAAAAAAAGAATTCTTATATGACTTATATATATATAAAATTCAAAAACTTAAATAAATAAATACATTTTAAGACTTTATTGTAAAAAAATAAGAAAAAATTATGCATGTAACGCAAGGCCATTTTCACTTATTCATAAGTGCTTCATCCAATAGAATTATAGTCCACCACAAAGCTAATTAATTTCATTAATTACTTCATTAATCAAGCTTAGATTTACCTCCATTCAAATAAGTAAAAGGTATAATATTATAAATGGAAATCAACTGAAGGGATTCATCAAATTCTAGATAAACTTTGCCCACCTGAATTGTTGAAGTAACATTTTAGTCTAATAACTCGATTTATTATCAAAATATTGTTTATTTTGAATAACACATAATTTATCATAATTTTGCTTTTTGAGTTTTGTAACTTAAAATACGTTCTGACAACTTAAGCATTCATAAGTTATTTAATAGATAATCTTTTATTATTTTCAAGCAATGTAAAATGCTTTTATATACTCAACATCTCTTTTATATTTTATTAATTTGAGATTTATTTAAAAGTGTCACAGATATTATGATAAACAAAATAAGTAATCAAACCTAAACTAAAAAGATAAAATATTTTTTGGGTTGTGCGATTAGAGATATCTTTACACTGGTCGTAAAAGGGGAGGGGACTTCACAACATCAACTCGAGAAAATCGATGTTTACTTACCGCCGGACTAACCCTTAAGGTTTATGAATTTTTAATATATAGGAAATATTGATAAGCAAGAAATCGCATAGGGTTTACAATTTTGGTCACATGAGGAACAAAATAGTATATTTTTTTGATTTAGAATTATTAATGGAAAACTAATATAAACAAATTAATTATCATCTAATAATATAAATCAATTGTTTTAAAACTCGATGAGCTTTGATCTAGTTAAGCGGTCATTTTAAGAATGTTTTATTATAATATTAACATTGTTGATATAATATAAGATTATATTATTAAAACAAATTAAATAAAAATTAGAACGGATAAAATTGTGATACAAGGGAATGATGCATATTCCTGTAAGAGTAATGTTATGTGTATCTATTTTTGGTATATAATTTATATACATAATGATGTGTCATCATGTGATTAGGTAATTTTAAAACATGTATCATTATATAATAAAAAAATATTCAATCACGTGATAACACCTTATCTATGTATATAAATTATATATAAAAAATAGATACACGTAGTTTTATTGATTCCTATAATTGCTAGGATTTATGTAAGATCAATTTAAACTTTGATTTGGATCAAACTGATCATCGGGTTGACCGTCCAGTTCTGGTGTTTATCTACTGTGCAAATAACTTTTTCTGTTTTATAATATTATATAATAAAACATTTACATAAATTAAAGAGAAAGATAAAATAAAAATCCAATAAAAAAAAAAAAGGAGAAAAATGATCAGTTTCACCAGGAATTTCCAAGTTCTGCCACCATTGATATTTGATAACATGGATGGAAGTATATAATTTGGACTCCCAAGATTATAAAGGCACAATTGTTTAATGGTTTTGGACATAAAAGAGAGAGACATAGTTTATTTGCTTGTAGACTTTTAGATGGATAGAAGATAGATCATAGAGAAGAGTAAGAGAAGCAGTGAACTAGTTGGTTGTTGTTGTTGTTGTTGCTGTTGTTTTTGTCACCAAACTGACCTTTTTATGGGACCTTGAAATCCTTCTGCCTCTAGGCTCAACTGGGTCACTCTCTATTTTTGTTTTGAGGTCCTACTCTTGCTCCTGTTCTCCCAATTGCTCTTCTCGGTGCCTCTTTTCTTACCTTGTGTTTCTTCTCTCTCTTTTCTATGCCTTCTTTTCTACTCTTTATCCTAAGAAAAATCTTTTTTTTTTTTTGGTCATATGTTCAAGGTTTAGGCTTTGTGTTTTGATTGTTTCGATCTTCTAAAGGGTGTTGTTGTTAGAGGTGGATGTTTATCTTAAAGCAACTGGGTACTTTTGTTTTGTCAGTCAAAAGGGTGGTTTTGTGTTTGATTGATTAAGAGCTTTGTGATTTTTGACTTTGTGATTAAGATTTATTCATGCTTGGTCCAAGACAATGGAGATGTTTATGGCCAGATTTTTATTTCTTTAGCATTCAATACATTAGCTTGGTGAAATAACATGAAGAATCTTCTCAAGAAGCTTCATGTCATGGCTAATCCATCGGAAGATTCAGAAAGATCTGCTTCATCAAAGATTAGTAAGTCCCATGAATCATCATCATCTTCTTCTTCATCATCCCTTCGTAATCCTGAGAATAAATCCATTTCTGGTCTTTCAAATTGGTTAAATTCAGCTAAAAATAAAAAAAGTCCAAGTCCACCATCTTCCTCAAATGTGACAAAAGCTGAAAGAACAACTGAGGCAGTTGACTTGGTTAGTGCTAGTGGCTCAGATGTTGTTTTGGATACTGCGAGGCGCGACTCAGGGTCCACCAACTCCAGGGATCCTGATATAGAGGAAGAGTATCAGATTCAATTGGCTTTGGAGTTGAGTGCGAAGGAGGATCCTGAGGCTGTTCAGATTGAGGCTGTTAAACAAATCAGTTTAGGTTCTTGTGATCCTGGAAATACTCCTGCTGAAGTTGTCGCATATAGATACAGGGTAAGTTTTGCTTTTCAATTACTATCTAGTTGACTCAAGTCAACTCTTCTTGCAATTAATTTTCAGTAGTTATTATAACTTTTTGTGATGGAACATTTCCATTACTGATTGTTATTATCAATTTGTTGATGTTGCCATAAATTTGTAAACTCTTTTCTGATGAAATCATTTGTCTTTAATGTAAAGTTACGTTTAGAAAAAAAAGAAAGAAATTGAATAATAAGTTCTGGGAAGTAGACAGTGTCATTCATGTGATTCTCGTGATATATGTCATCCAAGATATAAGGAAAGGAAGAAACATTAAATTAAGAAACATGTCATTGAGAAGCCCTGTGGAGTCTTTTAATTGGTTGAAAGAAAAGGGTCATTGTTTCAATAGTTGAGCTTCATTATCTATGAAAATCTAGTTTGGAGATACATTGGCCCAAAAAGTGAGAATTAAGTGACTTTTCTGTGGAGTTGATAAACCAGTTGATAGAGTAATAGCATTGGGAGAACTAGAAAAGTCGGACCAGCAATTAGGTAGGTCAGTTATCATATTCTACTTTAGATTTTTCAGTGAAGCTATAGTTGTGAGGACAATTGGGCTTCCCTTAGGTGGCTATGTAGTTCAATTCTTGGTTACTCATGGACTGTTATAAACTGAAACTCAAATCAGATGCCCATGTTTGAGATATGGTTGATAGACTTAATAGGCTAAGTGGTTTCTTACAATAGTCAAATGAGTTAAGCAATTGATGAAATCTTTCTAGCCTTTTAAACATATAAGCTTATAAGATGTGTTCTTAAGAAGTTGGATATACATATGCTATGTGCTATGTTTGATTGAATGCATGGCAGTTGGTATTTGTTTTAAGATTTACTTTGCCACATGCTTATTCCTTTCTAACTTATCTCATATCGTAGATTTGTCCGTGCTTCACAGAATTACAGTTCTCTTAGCTATGATGACAAGATCTTGGATGGATTTTATGACCTGTATGGAATATTGATGGCGTCCTCCTCAGACAGAATGCCATCCCTTGTTGATTTGCAAGGAACACCTGTTTCAGATTGTGTCACTTGGGAAGCGGTTTTGGTCAATAGAGCTGCTGATGCAAATTTGTTAAACCTTGAACAGAAGGCCCTTGAGGTGGCTGTCAAGTTAAGATCACGAACTCTAGCTTCTGTGAGCAGAGATTTAGTGCAAAAGCTTGCTGTTTTAGTTGCTGAACACATGGGTGGACCAGTTGAGGATCCTGAAAACATGTCAAGAGGATTTCAAAGTTTTAGTTACAGTTTGAAAGCAACTCTTGGTAGTATGGTCTTGCCACTTGGTTCCCTGAAAATTGGTTTGGCTCGTCACCGTGCATTGTTGTTTAAGGTACTTGCTTCACTTATTTATTTCTTTTGTGGTAAGCTGCACCCTTTATCTGTTTATGGTGTGAAATTTGATTTTGCACTAGGTAGTGTAAAATGTCACAGAAAAAAGGGTTTATACAACCAAATCCATTTATAGTGGTTGAGACTGGGATAAGTTCATATTTGGATCAGTCTATCCCATCGTGCTATTATTGTTTCCATGTTACAGGGAGCTTTTGTTTCCAAATTCCAAATGTTAATTTGGATTATTAACTGAAAATTTTCCGTGAACAATTTGGCACTTTAGCTTCCCAATAATGAACAAAATTTCAGTACTTTCTGTCACTGTTTACTGTTACTTGTATCATTGTGTACCTGGTTTTAGATTTGACTTGTGATTAGTAATGTCTGCACATTCTAATGATGACCAATTTTCTAAACAATTTTCAGACCAACTGCTTCAGATTAGTTTAACAAGAGAAAATGAAATTATGCCCAAACATTGCCATCATTCCATGATATGGCAGTCTCAATTTATTTTCTCATGTCATTAGCTACAGTGTTATTCACCCTAAACTGCAGTATTCCCTGCAACGGAAGAGAGTTTATTTGCTTTTGACTGAAAAAAAAGTTAACTCCTATGATTAGTGTTCATGCATAAGTGTTGTATGAGAGAAAGATATGGGATGTCTGATATGAGAACTGCCAAAATCTTCTTTTAGCATAGGGCTGTATATGATTGGCATTGTTGTTGGCTTGATAAAACTGTCAAACAAATATGAAAGTAGTAATTTGTTCAAGTTTCTTGATAATAATGCATAACAACATCATAGTTCTGCAATTTCTTCTAGTTACGTGGAAGAGAATTGCTTTATAATTTTTTGCTCCTGTATGTGTCAGACTAGCCTGCTTTTCAATAGAAGAAGTATTCTACAAATAATAGGTGCTAGTATTGCCTAAGATGGAGAAAACAACCAAAAATGCAAATGTGCAAGGTTATAGTGGAAAAGTTCAGCAGCCATATAGAGTCAGTTTCCGGAGGGATGCCAAAAAACTTCCTGTCTCACTAGTATCAATCTCTTAGTGCTCGACAACTCAGAGATGTCATACCTTTTTGTTCTAGGGGAACCCTTTTTTTTCTCCAAAGGAAACATCTTCTGTAAACTGCATTGTGGGAGTTGTTGGGGATATATTGAGAATATGCAATAATTCAAGTAATAATTTATGCATAGCTGAAATATAACAACTCGTATACTTATCATACCCAGAAAAATGGATAAAATAATTGTCTACAAGTCTAGAGAAGATCAGCCCTTTCTCCATTTTGTCTAGATATAATTTGAGTAAATACTAATTTATGCATAGCTGAAATATAACAACTTGTAAAATGGATAAGATAATTGTCTACAAGTCTAGAGAAGATTCGCCCTTTCTCCATTGGGCCTAGATAGAAACGAAAGTAGCTGATTTGACAGAATGAATCAAAGGATAATGAGGTACCTCTAAAATCTTCTTAGTCTTTTCACCTTTTCCTTTCTGGAAGGTGTAGGAAATTGAATTTAGCTGTTAGAGGAATTTTCAAATAGCTTTACCTTTATTCATTTTTTTATACTTTTACCTTTCCGCTTAGTTATATAGTTAGTCATGTTTTTGTGACTATATCAAGTTTTATACATTGTTTCTCACAACGCCTTGTTTTGTTCTATATGGTTTTTGTTCTCACTATCTCAAGTTCCATTGTTTCTCAAATCACGTATATTCCACTTAATGTTCTATATGGTTATATAGGTTATCGCTGATAGTGTGGGCATCCCCTGCCGGTTGGTGAAGGGACTGCAATATACAGGTTCTGATGATGTGGCAATGAATTTTGTTAGGATTGATGATGGAAGGTAAGTGCTATTAAAACTTTGAAGTTCTGTTTTCAAAATGTGAACAAGTTATCTCAGATGTCTAGGATTTTGCTCTCTTTATTTTATTGTGCACTGGTACAAGGGATTATCATTCAATTATTAAGAACATTGAAAGAGGTATCTAATATGTCAAGCATCATACACATGACACACTTTGATCATTCCTTTTTTCATGTGTATAGTTCTACATATGGTATATTTGTTTTCAAACTTAATTTCATGAGTTCCATTATTGTGAGATTCTTGAGTAGGAGAAATCTTCAGTTTGTTGCATAAATCCTTTGGTTGTTGGTGAAAGTTACATTGCTGACAGTTGGCTTCCATCATATTTTTTCATTGTTTGTTGGTTTTGCAAAATGTGGACTGCTTTATTAAGATGATTAATGGTGAGTAACGTGAATTTCAGGGAGTACATTGTTGACCTAATGGCAGATCCTGGAACTCTTATTCCTTCTGATGCAGTTGGATCACATATAGATTATGATGATTCTTTTTACTCAGCCAGTCCTTTATCCAGAGACATTGACTCATCTCATGTAGCCTCCTCCAGCAGTGGGGTTGGGAGCTCATTCGAAGAACATTCTGAGATTGGGACATCTGACAAGAGAACCAGGTTCAGGAGTTCTGTTGCTATAGCTGGTCAATCTGAAGACTCTGGAAAATTTGGTACTTCTTCAAATTTTCCTGAAACAATTAGAGGTGAGGAAGAATCCAATAAAATTCCTTCCAATATTGAGAGGGTGCCAGCACAAGAATTTCCGGGCAGGTCTAGTTATCCTTTTACACATGCAAGATCTCCTTCCTGGACTGAAGGTGTTAGCTCTCCGGCAGCACGTAGAATGAAAGTGAAAGATGTTTCACAGTACATGATTGATGCTGCCAAAGAGAATCCACAATTGGCTCAGAAGCTTCATGATGTGTTGCTTGAAAGTGGTGTTGTTGCTCCTCCAAATTTGTTTACTGAAATCTGTCAAGAGCAATTAGATGCATCCACAGCCGAGGTCAGGTCTCCAACTGAAATGAAGGATGAATATAAACGGGGTATTGAAAGCAGAGAAAGTAAGGATCAAGATGATCTGAGTCCACCTCGTTTTTTGCCTCCGCTACCCCGTCATAGAGTGCATTCTAAGGCAACTCCTCATTTTGACCAACCTGAGTATGTTAATAAGCCCAACGAAGGTTTAGGGTTCAATTTTTCTGATATAAGGGAAGGGACTGGACAGCCTACCTCACTGCAGTCTGATGCGACACCCGTAAAATACTGTAAAGATGTCCCTGTTGCTGCTGCGGCAGCTGCAGCAGCAGCTGCTGTTGTTGCATCTTCAATGGTAGTAGCTGCAGCAAAGTCAAACACTGACTCAAATATTGAACTGCCTGTGGCTGCTGCAGCCACTGCTACTGCCGCAGCTATGGTAGCAACAACTGCTGCTGTGACAAAGCAGTATGAGCAGGGTGCACGAAGTGATGGAGATACAGATTCTGCTGGTAATGAGCCATGTGATAGTGGAGGACAGGAACATGGTTCTTTTAGGCAAAATACAGAAGGTGAGAGACTATTGGATAGGTCAGCTGGCAATGAGAGCACAAAATCTGATCTTGATGATGTTGCGGAATGTGAGATTCCATGGGAGGAACTCACCTTGGGTGAACGTATTGGACTAGGTATGAACACATACATTATACTATGTAATAATGTACCCTATTTCATTTCATAATTCTTGACTGCTTACATAAATGTCAATTTCTGGCTTATTTTTGTATTGCAGGATCATATGGAGAGGTATATCGAGGGGAATGGCATGGAACTGTGAGTTTTCTCTTGCTGAAATTAAACCTTCTGTTTGTCTTTTTTCATGTCTAGTATGGGTCAAATCCAAATGTTACTGTGTTTTGAGAAGCATAAAGTTTTTTTTTACAAAATTAGTATGCTAGAAAGCTAACTGAATAGCTCAGGTATGCAGTTTGGAAAGTTACAGTAAGATTAATGTATACAATCCTAAAAAAAATTGAATATGAGACAAACTATTAGATATAAAGGTTGACGAGGAGTGGAATATCTCAAAATAAACTATATTATATGAATTGCATCAAAATTTATATAAAATTATTCTAAGCTATTTAGTTGGTTTAAAATCAGATGCGTAAACCTATGCTAAGTTTTATACTCCAAATTGACATATGATAATTCCTATTCTTGGAAGGTACATTTTTTGAACTTGTTGTCACTCTTTGATTTCTTAGGAAGTTGCTGTGAAGAGGTTCCTAGACCAAGATATTTCTGGCGAATCACTAGTAGAATTCAAAAAAGAGGTATAGGCTCTCTCTTTCTAGTGCTATCTTAGACATCAACTTATCTAATGGCATCTACAGCAAAACCTGAATAGATGCATCCTTCTTACATACCACTCAAGATTCCTGAACCTTGAGATTTGTTTATATTATTGTGCCTGATTCAAATTCAGGTTAATGATTATATACTGATGGATCCTTTCATCACTTTGCCATTTGATTTTAATGTACTCTGGTCAAATATGTCAACTTATCATTGTTATTGTTGTTTTTATATGCTGTAATAGCTTTTTTTTTTCTTTTTGTGTGTGTGTGTGTGTGTGATGGTATGTGTTGCATTTATATGAGTACTTAGCTCAACTCCCCAAAAGACATGAAGTGCCTTCTAAAATCTTGTTGATTTCTTAACATTGTGCTTTATACCTATACCTCAAATTTATGTGAAAAAGGAGAAAGAAAAAGATGAAAAAAGAACTAACAATGTATAATATTAGTACATCAATAAAACTATGTGCACATTTTTTTTAGTACACAATTGGATACACAGATGATGTGTCATTATGTGATTGAGTAATTTTGTATTAAAGATAAAGTAACACTCAATCAGACGGCATGTCATTATTTCTATACCCATTGTGTACTTAAAATGTATGCACATAGCTTTGCTGTTAGTATATTATTAGACTTAAAGCGGCTTGAGAACTAAATTCCTAAGCAACAGTGTTTGTATGATGTTGCTGATCTATTCTGGTAAGTAAGGCTGTTAGATTGACAATTTCTTTTCCAAATTATGTTGATGCTTCTTTCATGGAATTCTTAAATCATATTAACAGCCTCACTTTCTACCACTTTAACGATAAGTCTTGTGAACTTAAATTGTATACCATTATTGATTTTTGCAAGTTGTGATTGTTCTGTAAGGTGCTAATCATGAGAAAGGTTAGGCACCCAAATGTTGTTCTCTTCATGGGAGCTGTAACTCGTGTTCCAAATCTTTCAATTGTTACAGAATTTCTTCCTAGGTATGTATCCATCCTTGTCTGTGCCCATATTTGTGTTATAATCTTATTTTAAATTTTCTGCAGTCATAAAGTTGGAGTTTTATTAATGGCCAGTAGAAAGTTTCTAGGGCTCCAAGTGCTTGAGTTTCTTTAACAATTATTCGTATTGGGGCTTTATTATTCATTAAGAATTTATGTTTTGCAGAGGTAGTTTGTATAGGTTACTTCATCGTCCAAGCAATCAGTTAGATGAGCGGAGGCGCTTGAGGATGGCCCTGGATGCTGTATAATTATGTTATTCTTATGTTGTGTTCTGTTACTTTCCTGCAAAATGTGCCTTACTTGGTGCTCAGGTGGCAATAACTATTCTCTTTTGAATAATACACCTTTCAGGCTCGGGGAATGAATTACTTGCACAACTGCACACCGGTAATTGTACATCGTGATTTGAAGTCTCCAAATCTTCTAGTTGATAAAAATTGGGTCGTCAAGGTATCACTTCTCTTTTTTATACACCTAAGTATCTCATATGTCTAGTTTAGTATGGTGTGAATTTGTGTATATCATTTTGTCTTTTAAATATTTCCATCTGTAATTTAGGTATGTGATTTTGGATTATCACGGATGAAGAACAGCACATTTCTCTCTTCAAGGTCAACTGCTGGAACGGTAAGCTGTGCTAAGCAACTAGCTGCAGCTGATTTTCTGTTCTATTATATGTCATATGAATTTTCTTCTTTCTATCTGTAATACTTATCTTCAGGCCGAGTGGATGGCTCCAGAAGTGCTTAGAAATGAACCTTCAGACGAAAAGTAGGCCTTTCCTTTATTTAACTTACCATCATTATTATTGGACCATTGTGCTTCCTCTGTTATAATTGTATAAATATGGAAAGCAGGTGTGATGTTTATAGTTTTGGGGTCATACTATGGGAGCTATCAACGATGCAACAGCCATGGGGGGGAATGAACCCAATGCAGGTTGTTGGTGCAGTAGGATTTCAACACCGTCGACTGGACATTCCAGATAATATGGATCCAGCCATTGCAGATATAATTCAGAAGTGTTGGCAGACGTAAGGATATTTTAAGTTGTTGCCTTCAAACCTGACTATTCTAAACACATACTTGATTACTTTTCTACTTTGATATTGTAATTTGAAACATCAGGGGTTTGGCGACTTTTGATGTGATGATATTTTGTGATCTCCTAAACTGTCAAGAACTGTTTTGAGTTGCAAAACTCAATTTACCTGTTATCTTTGGAACATTTTTCTGAATTTAGTCGTAAATAAACAAGGGGAATTTGTGATATTATTGTTGGGCATATTGATTGTCAGAACTGACATTTGATCTCTTTTTTAAACCTTAGAGATCCAAGGTTGAGGCCAACATTTGCAGAAATCATGGCAGCTTTGAAGCCATTGCAGAAACCTATAACCAGTTCACTAGTGCCCAGACCATCTGCATAACTAGCCAAGACAGGAGTCACATATCAAGATCAGTAGAAGACTCAACAGGCGAAAATATCAAAGTTTAAAAACAGACTGAATTTCGGCGCATTGGATTGCCAAAACATATTGGTGAGTGCTGGAATGTTGGAACAGGTATAGGAAGACAACAGATTTGATAGAAAATGATGACCCCAAACAGACACTACACTTGAGATGATTGTGATTCTTTCCTTCTTTCTTTCTTCTTTTTCAGCATTGCCCTTTCCACATTTTGTATTCTTATTGGTGCAGAGTCCTCAAACTTGTGAATTTGTTTGTAAAAAATGGTTCAATTCCAATTGCTGTAATCTGTTTTGCATTTGTTTTTGTGTTCCCATGTGTTGCTCTTCAAGTCATGATTTTGACATGAGAAAGTGATACAAAAGATGGAGACCATTCTGCTGAAAATAATCAAACCAGTGATCATTGTTTATTTAAATTAAGACTGGATAGTGTCAAATTAGGTACAAACAATTTTTCCCATATGGAACAAGAGTTAAAAGGGTTTTGAATTAGTATAAAGTTATTGCTCTCTCTTAAACGAGTCTTTCAAGGTTAAAGTGGATAACATCGAATAGCTTTCAAGTATTTTATTTTATGTGGATCATGACAGCATCAATTATAAATTATGATAAATGGAAAAAGGCCAAAGGGCTTATTTTCACTCAAAGTATGATGTTTTCTCAAATATGTATCTTTTAACTATGAAAATTTTAAATATTCATCTATAAGGGGTTAAATTTGTTAGTTTTAAAGTATTTTATCTGTAATATTAAAAATAAATTTAAATTTAATCACTCTCTCTCCTTCCCTCCTCTTTAAATCTTAAAAACTAACTAACAGTTTATTTCTTAGAGCAAGTTTTAAAAAATGATATTTTCCTCCTTAAGATTTAGTTTTTAATCTCTAGCACTATCGTCGACGATGAAAAGCCCTTCACACATCACCATGTTCTAGCGGTCTGTCTCTCATCTAAAACTTTGATTGACAAAAATCTTGTCTGGGAAGACGAAACTCTTTGTTTGGGAAGACGATCATTTTCTCAAAAGAAGACTCATCTTTCCAGATGAAGAACTTTGTCTTTCTAGACAAAATCTTTATTGGTTGAAGTTATAGAAGAGGAGAAAAAGACCATCAGAGCATGATGATGTGTTAGAGACTCTTTGTCATCGGCGATGACATCAGATTTAGTGTCAGAGATTGAAAACTAAACCTTAGAAGGAAAAATATTATTTTTTAAAACTTGACCTAAGGGTGCAAACTATTAGTTTTTAGGGTTTATGGAGAAAAAAAGAGATTAAATTTTAAGATGTGAAAGTTTCTTTAACTTTAACAGTTTATAAATAAGTGTTTAGGATTTTTAAAATTAAGAGATAGAAATTTGAAAAAAATGATATTTTGAGTGGGAATAAGTCCTTTTGCTATAGAAAAATTTCTTCTTTTCGATGTCATTTCAAACCTTGGGTGGAAAATAGTCATTTAGTCTATATTTTAGTATTTTTTATTGTATATTGAGACAGTGCTACTCTTTGATGTTGCAAAGCGGTCTAATAGATTTAAGAGGTAATGTCAATAAGAGATAACCTTACAACCATGGTATTATAGTTGACTTTGTATCATAACCTTATACTAACCTTTTAGTATTTTCCCCATTCTAATCTTGGTGAAAGCATTCAATCTTCTTAGAATTACTGTATAATTATATCACATCGAATGCTTTAGTGACTTAGTCTATTTGAGCTCAGTTTAAATACATAGCACTCAACTCAAATTTGTTTGAGCTGATATAGGAATGATGAACAGTGTCTCCAGAGAGAATGTTGTTAGAATGACAAATAAGTCGAATGATAGATTCAAATCGAACTTTGATTAACTATCCATAGCAAACCTAAGTAGGGGGAAATTCGATCCACGCTACTCTAACTATGATCGATATTCAACTCGATCGAACCCTCTCAATGAATTGGTGTCTCTACACCAAAAACCAGTTTCTCCAGCGATAACAATTTCTCCGACGATTCAGACAAGTCAAATTTGATCTTGAATTAGTTATTTTAGATTTGAATCAAGTTTAAATTGATTTTTATTTATATTTGACTCAATTCGAATCTACCTCTAAACTTAGCATTTGAAACTAGAGCACCCACTGAACCGTAATGTCCCGAGCTTCCTTTGTAAACCAGAGTTAAAAGATTGGAGAAAAGTAATGGCCTAACCGTTCGGCTAAACTGAAAATGAAAATTCATTATCTCAGAATATGTGTATTTATATCGATATTGAAATAAACTGACACCCCTCTGAATGTAATACATGTTAAGGGAGGAAATTGAACAAATTAAACCCCGGCAAAAAGAACCTCTTAAAAGTAGAACAAATTATAAAGCTGCAGTGTTATTGATATTCTCTAAGGAAAACACAGCACCCGATCTGGTCTCATTTGATGAGTTTGAATGTGACATTAGAATGTAAATGACCCAAAAGTGAAGGCACACCAGGTAAACCAAAGACCACAATTTCGCGGTTGAATTTCGCCGCAGAAACACCATACCAGCCAGAAAAATTGAATCCAATTGCAGAACTAGTGATCCGATATGCTTCCTCCCTGATTGAATTTTGTCCACAAGATGTGGCCTCAGCTTTGACTGAGAGAATTCCCAAACTCCAGATTCCAAATCTCTAGATGAGCTATTGCTCATCGACTTATTTTCTTCTAGCAATCTTGAAACAGCCTGCAATATGGATAATATTGAAAACCACAATTTATTTTAAAAGAAATTGCATATAGAGGGTGTGAATATTTACCTCTATTCTGAACAACAGAGTTGCCTTTTCTGAGGACAGAGACTCAACCTGATTAAATGAGCATAATTGAAAATGTTAGGACATGATATTCTATAATCAATAGCCAGCAAGTTGTCAATTAGTAAAAAGTTTTGATCATCAAAAGGCAATAGAAAAATCCTTGCTCTTTCGTTGACACAGAGTCAAAGCCAGGTAATGGGAAATTGAAGGATTATGAGTTTGAATGTGACATTTGTTTTGAGCAAGGACTCAAAAGCATAAGAGCTACAATTACGTTAGAAACTCCTAACCTCTTCCGAGCTAAAAATATAAAGGCATACCAACTGAACAACTCTGTTCTGTGTTACATATACAAGTGAATATTCACAAGACATTTCCCAGCCTCACAATGCAAGGCAAAATAGATGTTTAATCTCATCCCATCAAGTGAACATATAAGATCCCTCCACTATATTTGGGGTGTCATTAAAGTTATAAATTCAAAGAAAGAAATACCTGGGCTTGTTTCTGAATTAAATGGTCAGTCAGCTGACCAAGCCTTCTCTTGAGCTCAATTTCTACTTCTGTTGGATCCTCTATCGCCTTTGTCATTTCAATGTCTTCTTCCAGCTTCTTAGCCTAGATTTAAAAAATAGATTGAATAAACATCAATAATACACAAAAAAATCATATTACTAAATATAACAAGAATATTATAAAATAGACTGAATGAGCATCAATAATACACAAAGACATCATATTAATAAATATAACAAGAACATTATCCTAGCTTGAGTAAACACTCGACATAATCTCAATGCCAGTATAAGTCCCAGCCTGGTGAAATTTAGAACATTTTAGTGTATAAATGAGAGGGAGGGAAGGAGGGAGGGGGTGTGGGGCAGATGGTGCCAATTGGGAAATGATAAATTGCAGTTGTACTATTACCATGTCATGTCAGAGAACTTACCGTTACAGAATAAAAATATCATTTTTATAGGTTAATCTGAGCATTCATGAAAAAGAGCAAATAAACAGGAATGATATATATTTGATATGGATTTCATTATGAATTTATAGCAAGGACATAAAAAGCAGTAAATGAACCATATTCTACAAGAAACAACCACGGCTTGTTAAATAATTATAGTTGCATAAAATGTTTGGATGTTGATTTATCCATAACAGCCTGAACAAAAACATAATAAACAATATAAACAATTGGCATCAAGCAAAAACTTGCATAGGCACTGCATTGTATCCTAATATCAACAATTTGGAAATGAGTGATAGATGAAGTAGAGATGGATCTTGAAACATGAAAGCTAACCTTATCTTGCAACTGTCCAATTTTGTCAGTTATAAATGAGTATTCTGCCTCAACTATTTCTCGTTCAAATTCAATTCCTTTTGAAGCTGCTAACTGTATCAATTCATATAAAATCAAGAAACTCACAAAATGGTCAAGAATACTTTATGAAAGAGTAATGCAAGATTTGAGAAAGAAAAAGAAAGTGGGGAGCGAAGGCACAGCCTCTGCAACTAATATGAGCACAGATGGATATAACTCACTTCACTGAGAAAAGTTCCCTTCTGGTCAGTGTTGGCGATACTCCTACTGAGTTCTACAACAAAGAAAAGGTGTTTTAAGGATTCATATTTGAAGCTATCAATATGGCATGATAAATATCAACACTATGAACGTAAGACTAAAATCTAATATATCATAACACCTCAACATATATGGTTCAAGCTCCTATTATTTTCAATTTTTCATGGATGACAGGGAAAAAAGCATCTCTCTGACAGGTGATTTGGGAAAAACATATTCATTGTTCAGAAATATCTACATTAGGTCCATAAACACAACATTGTATGCTGTCATCAACATTACAGAGCTGGCAAGGCATCAATCTGACTCATTCACATTCTTACAACCTCAATACCCGATAACTATTTTTTAATGACATTACCCCGTTCTAAGTTAATGAAGTTTTGTTTTTTATCAACCAAAATAATTTTCCAATAACAAGTTTCAGCAGTCCAGTTTCCCAAAGTCCACTATCTTTATATTTTCATCCTTTTACATTGACCTTTGCCTTTACTTACATCCAATCCTGCCTACCTCATATCTAGAGTTCCAGTTCTCTAAGCAGTTCCTGGTTTATTTATTTTGAAAGCCAGCAAGAAATATTTTTTTGGAACACGGCCTATTCAAATGCCATTTCCATTTCATAAACCCAATGATGGTAAATAGGCCAGAGTCCAACCCTCCCCTTCTTTGCATAGACTACTTTCATTAGCCTTACAGGAACTACATATGAATAAAAACAAGATTGCATGGATGGATAATCTTTTTTTCTCATAAAGCACTCAAATACTTGACTCCTTAAAAAAAATCATCAGCATGCCAAACAAAGCATTTTGATAACTTTGGAAAGTGGTTGCACTGCACTGATATCATTTGGGAGTTAAATACCTTCATGAGCCATTTCTTTCAACTCAATTTTTTGTCTGAGTTCTGCCATCTGATCAGTCTGGCCAACAAAAGCAAGCAACAAAAAATATAAATAGTCTTTACTCATGCATGTAAATAAAATCAAGTATCTCATAAGTTAAAGCACAAAAATATAGGTGACTTATCGATGCTTAGGCATTATGACACTAATTTTTTTGGTAAGTTATGACACTGTAATTTTACTTATAATTATAGTAAATATCAGAAAAAATAGTTACTACTTTTTAAGGAAAAGACAGCAGAATAAGGAGGTTGCAGATAGGTCGACCCAGCAATGGAAATTAGAATAGCAGCATACCTCTACTTCAAGTTTTTTCTGTGCAGTAGCAAGGGATCTTGCAAGATCAGCATTTGCAGTCTGCAACCACCACTTATCTTTAGAGACACACAAAATTTAGCCCTCAATATACACATCGCAGTACTTCAACAAGAAAGCATTTAGGGCCAAACATAACAAAAAGGGTAAACCAGCCACAAAAACAACTTCGTACCTCAAGTTTAGCCAATCGTGCCAGGGCTTCCATTCTAGTATTATTATGTCTCTGTTTTTCTAACTCAACAGCCTCCATGGTCTCCATCGTAGTTGTCTGTAGTTCTGAAGCCTGAAGCAGGTAAGAAGATGATATTAACTATACTTTATAATGCCAGAGAGTCCAAGACAAATTCATTTAAGTTCAGAAAAGCCAGGCACTCCCAAGTTTTTTACAAATAGAAAATTGTTCTTAATTTCCATTCATCCAAGAGTTATGAGGTCTTTGTACATAGTTTTCAACTTTAACAGATGACAATATTTGATTATTAGTTCTCAAAGAACTCATGATTTTAAAAGAATTCAAGACAAACAGAACTTGATTTTGTTCAACATTGTAAGAATTAATTACAATAAGGGTGATAATAACATAAACTTAATATATGGGGTATTTCATACTCAAGTCCATAATACATAACAAACAATACATCGTTTCTTAAATTCACCTAGGCAAACAGGTCCTTGATCCACCTAACAAGGATAGTAGCAAATAACCAAAAGACATTACCTCTTTTGCTTGTTGTTTAGCTCGTTCTTCAAGTATTTTCTCCAAGCTTTGCTTCTCTCCCTCCAATCTGGCAACCATATTTTCACGCTCTTTAATGGCCTCCACAGCTTTAGCTGCCGCTCTCTCAGCCAAAATCTTCTCCCGTTGCTTCCTCTTTTCTTCCCTCTCATGTTCACTTTCAGACCCAGAAGTCAACTCAGAATCAGACCCTGAGTCCAAATCCGAATTCAACCTGTTATCTCTTAAAGAAGAAGAAACTCTCTTCAAATTGTCTGATACAGAAGTCCTAGATCCTATGCTAGACTCATAATTCCCTGCACTACTCAACCGATCACTAGCATCATCTGAACCAATCTTCACATCAGACAAAACATCTACCTTCCCCAATGCTGACACCAACTCCAACTGATGACTCTTCTTAACGTCACCATTCTCTCCAATTCTGTCCTTTTGTAATTTCACATCTCCTCCTCCTAAGTTCTTCTCATTATTTTGCAGTTCAACATTCGAAGACCTCCCCGAGGAACCTGAATCATCCCCATCACTCAGCTTTTTCCCACCATTCACTTTACTTCCAAAAGCAACATCCAACCTCCCACCACTACTCACCCTACTATTACTACCCTTCTGACTCCTATTCCCCAAACCCCCCAATTTCCTACGGCTCCCAGAACTCGCAGGTTTTTCAGGCGTACTAAGCAGCTGAGTCCAGTCACTATCAGTGAGAGAAGACTTAGATTTTGGATTTGAATTTGGATTAAGACTAGGACTGGGATTACCAACAAGATTGTTACTACTAAGAGTATTAAATTTACTAGTACCACTCCGTAATTTGCCTTTGTAATCATCATTTTCCTGCGTTTTCTTCTTCAATTGGTCCTTTAAAGACACACTGCCACTGCTTTTACTTGGCTTCTCGATTTTCAGATCATCAGATCGAGGGTTTTCGCCCTTGCTAAGCGACTCCGCTGCTTGTTGATCGATCTGCGCCGCTCATCAAGCAATTCAAATATACAAATATCAACAAATGAATACCAAATTAACATTCGTAAGAAATCAATATCTCGCAAAACAAACACAATGCATAAAATTACAAAAAAAAATAACAATAATAACCTGCTGAAGGAAAGTTTCGGCGACTTTTAATTTGTTGGAGATCCAATTCGCCATTGCAATTTACAATTTTTTTTTTTTTCCTGTTTTTGGATTTGAATTGGAGTTCAAGCACGAAGAAATAATTACGATTTTTATTTTTTATTTTTTTGGCTTTAAATTTTGCCTAACCAACAAAAACGACCTTCTGTTTTATTTTATTTTTATTTTCTATATTTTTGCTTCTTTGCTGAGCTGAGAGAGCCGGCAAACTGCTAGAGTGACAGCAAAGGTGACTTTGCGTTGCGTAGACTCCGGTTGATGCAAAGATAAATTGAAGCGCAACTTAAACCGGAGTGACGGGCCTAAGCGTCGATTAATTCAACTACTGACTAAAGAACTAGCTAAATTAGTAAAGGAAAGAAGTTTGGGTACAATCTTACTGATTTATTTAGTATAATAATTATATATATGATTCTTTTATTTTAAAATTTATTTATTTAATCAATATAAGTAGGATTCTTCGGTTAATAAGAAAAAAAATCGATTCAAATGATAAAATATTAAAATTGGATAAAACAACAAATCATTAAAAAAGATAAAAAAAAATTACCATAAAAGAATTTAAATAAACAAAGAAATAGTGAAAAAAGAAAGTGATTGTGACACACGCGTCTAACTTTGTCGATATGGGATTTGTCAAGAGAATATCTTTAATCCAACACCAAAATCCATAATTACGATATTATCTATTTTGAATATTCAATTTATCATGGTTTTACTTATATTTATTATAATTTAAAACACATTTTTAATAATTTATAAGATTTATAGACTATTTAACTAATATCATCTTAATATCTTTAAGCAATGTAAGACTCAAACATATATAAAACATCTCTCACGTGTTTTATTAATATAAGATTCGCTTAAAAGTTTCATAATAAATTTGATAAAGAATTGTCAATAAACTATAAAGCAGAGAGTTTCATAATAAACTCTTAACTTATTATCAATAAGAGTTAAACTTAAATTAAAAATTCTGTTTGATCTTAATTCATTCCAACTAAATATGAATTTGAGTAGACAGATAAACAAGTTAGTTAAATTGGAGGTTTGATATTCCTGTTATTAATTTACCTTAAAATTAATATGTGATAATAATGGGTTTTAGCATTTTAGAAAGAAAATAAAAATTGAATCTCACATTGCTTTATTTGAATTGGTTTATTATACATATTTGTCAAATACATTTACTATTTTGTCCACGGTTTTGAAACATAAACCAATCACTTCAATTGGGTTGATTCCACTTAAATTAGCGTGAATTCGATTGTTAATTTGGTTTCAATCAAACTCAAAATAAATTTGATTTAGGAAAACCCAAGTTGAAGTTCTTTTGTATTGTCAAACTCAAACTTAAGAGATATTTAATTTGATAAATTTTTAAGTTTAAAATAACTTAATTCAAAACTATTAAAATAATATTATTTTAATTAAAATTTGGCTTAGTAACAGTATTATACCAAGCTTAACTTAAATTTTGGATTTGACTTTTTTAAAGTAAAATTGAATTCAAACCACTCAAATAAACCTTTATTTCAATCGATCCAATCACATGTCCACAACGGGTTAAAATATAGGGTTGATTTTAACACTTTGCGAATAAACATGGTCACATGTGACAATCATACCAAATTTTGATTAAATATAATTTAAATTTTATATTTATTTATTAAATAAATAAAATTATTTTAAATATTAGTTTAAATTAATTCTTTAAGATAAAAGACTCAGATTTTAAAACATTTGTTTTGTCAGCCACTTTATATCTTCGCATTCAATATTTGAATTATTATCCACCTTTCGTTCCCTTCTTTTTTTCTCCGCCGCTCTTTAAAATCCAGTCAAATTCGCGATACCTAAGAAAAAAAATTATTGACAATAAAAAAAAAAACCTATATTTTTTATTTATACAATATATAAAAAAAACTATTAATTTCTTTAAGGCATAAATTATTATTTATTTTCAATAAATATAACAAAATTAATAAAAAAAATTATATTTTCAAGAACTCTAACATTTCTCTAACACGAGCCAGAGTTTAATCATAATTAAGATTAAGCTCGGCTCAAATAAAAAATAAATCAATTTGAACAAAATTTGGGTTTGACAAACGCAAGATCGAAGCTCAGTCATGATATTATTTCTATAAAAAAACAATGTAAATTAGAATAAGATTGTCACGTCATAAAAACCGTGTTTCTCATAAAATTCACGTTAAAACAATGCAAAATTTATGAGAAATTTATGGTCAACATAAAAAGTCTACACAATAAATGCTGTTAACTCGCAAACTTAAAAAAACAGACTTGCAATTAATTTATTGTCATCATCTTGCTGAAAACAGGGGGATGGAATGGAAGTAAAAACGATAACGTGTTATCCAGCAGATGGGAGATCATTGACCTGATTCCTAATCACCGTCGAATTCAAAATCTACGGCTCAGAAGTTTTGGTGACAGAGCTGGTCATCATATGTTTAAACTCCACAAAATTAACCATGCCATCTCCATCAGAATCGACAGAGTTGATCATATTCACACATTCGTTTTCCGTACACTTCATTCCCAGCCTACTCAACACCGAATGCAATTCCTTATGGGAGATCAAGCCGTCCCTGTTCTGATCGTAGAGGTCAAACGCATCGCGGAGCTCAGTATCGCCGTTGGAACCAGAGGTGGAGCGACAGAAGGAGGCAAACTCTGATAAATTAATAAATCCGTCCTTGTCGGTGTCGAGATCTTCCATTACCTGCTTGAGGTCGGCCTCTGTGTAGGTTGAGCCCATGGCCTTCATAACGCCGCCAAGTTCGCTGAGCGAGATCTTGCCGTCGCCGTTGGCGTCGAATTGGTTGAAGATTTTTCTAAGTTCTTCGTCGCTGTTAATGGAGACATCTGGTTCAGCAGCTGCGTTTGTTGCGGAAGTTGCCATTGTTTTTGTGTTTTGACAAATACTAGAGGAGAGATTTGATTTGAGTTGTTTTCAAATGGTATGCAACTTAAATAGCCACGGGGTTCAATGATTAATATCAAAACATCCCAACTAGTTTGAGAATTTCCATGAAATCCCCATAACTTTGCAATTGTCCACCACCGATTTTTTGTGTTAAAAAAGAAATACTTTAAAAGGGAATCTCATATGATGTGATGCACCAGCAAATTAACATAAATTAATATAAATGTTTATGTGTGATTGTATTATTGAGTAGGCCAAATGATTAGTTCTCATGTGAGGTTGTGTAAATATAATTTTTTATTGTTAATTATTTAAAATTTAAATATTTATCTGTTTATTAAATTTTATTATTATTATCAAAAATAAAATTATTATTTTAAAAAATATTTAAAAATTAAAAATTTATCATTTTTTTACTCTCCAAATTTAAAAATTAACAAATTTTTTCTAGTTAAAATTTGAAAATCAATTTTTTCCTTTAGGATTTTTTCAGGATACAGTCAACAGTCTGATATGATGGCAATGGTAGCATTCTCTTTCCTTCTCGACTTCTTTGTCAACCTCTTTTTCCCAATTAACCTCGATCGATGAGATATGGAGATAAAAACATCACCTTCTTACAAAGATGACGTATCATCTTCGTCTCTAATAAAAACAATTTTATCTTTATCTCTCAAACAATGACGATGCGTTGTCTTCGTTAATCACATCTTCATATGGAGACTACTTATTCATCTTCGTAGATAAGTTTTGTTAACCAATGATGATCGAAAATGAAGCACCGTTGAGAAAGAAGCTGAGAGGGAGGGGGAAAGTTATTATCATTATTGTCTTCAACCGTTTGCAACGTCTAGAAAAATCTTAGGGGAGAAATGAAAATTTTTAAACTTTGAAGAGAGAAATTTATTAGTTTTTAAATTTGAGAGTTGAAAATATGAGAAATTTTTAATAGTTAACCGATAAAAAGTTACACAAACCTTGAATGAAAAATAATCATTTGATCTATTTAATGTTATTTTATTTTAATTTAAAATAATTTAATCAAATAATTATATATCAACATTTATATTTATATATATATATATATATATATCACACAATAGTTCAATTTTAATTTGACATTATTGCCGCCCAGCAGACGTTGGTGAGAATTTCTGTTAAAGATCCAATTAAAAATTGTAATAAATTGTTGTTGGAGGTCCACATATATATATATATATATATATATATATATATATATATATTTAAATTAAATGAAAACCTCTTTTCTTTTTTCAAATTTCTTCGGTAAGGTGTCTCCTTGGTCCTAGTGTGACTTCGCCCTGCACGCAGGTCAGGTGTGATAAGTGACTCGAGGAGACCATCTCCTACGTATTTTTCGCATGATGCAGGGGGTAGCATAAAATATAACCAAGGAGTAAGGAACACTTGGTTGGTATAGGACAAGAATGAGATTTCTCAAATTGTTGGGGTTTTTTGATACGAGATAACCTCAGAGGAGCTTAAATTTAACCGAGTGAAACGATAGCAAACGCTTACGCGGCTTACGCGGTGGGAAAAGAAACGGGTCCCACTATTTTATTTATACAAAATTAAGTCTTTTTAGAAAATAAATATATTTAACAATAATAGAAATAATTTTGTATTCACAATAAACATGAAAAAGAATTTTGTATAGAGTTGAGTTGGAACAATTATTAGCTTAAGTCAATTTAAATGATAAATAGTGATGTTAACAAATACTACAAATTTAATTGATTCAAATTAAATTTATCTAAATTATTCTACTATTATATATGTGTATATAAAAAAATTATATTCATTTTAATTTTAAATATTTAATTAAGAATTTAAATAATATATTATTATATAATTTTAAAATAATATTATTTTAACACATAATTTAATATATAAATTTATGAAAGGGATGGAAAAATGTCAGTGGCCCCTTGTGTGGATGAAACGCGTGGCAGACGCGTTTCAGGTACTAACTGAAAAGTTGAATACTTTTTGATTGAGTAGAAAAAGAAAGTGTGACATTTAATCCATGGGAGGAAGAGATGAATTAGTAATTTTACATGGACTAACGTGTAAATTTCTTCGTACTTTCCTTTCCCGAGGCAAATAATTTAATAAAAAAATATCCATACACACTGCATTGCATGTGGTTCGATAATTGATATTGATTGATTGCGGAAAAAGGTCAAGTCTAATTTTAAAATTAAAAATTAAAAAAAGGTAATTTACTCACCCCTTGTCCACTTTTAATTCAAGCTTTCCATGTAAACAGGTGGCTAGGTTTGTTAGAGTCGCCTTATTTCTACTTAGGTTAGGTAAAATTCTAAACTCTCATGTGATAATTTTTAAAAATTTATATTTTTATTAAAATTTATTATTAAGATTGAAATTAAAAATATTAAAATTTTATTATATTTTAATTTAAAATTTAAAAAATAATCATTTTTCTCTTTAAATTTTGATATTGTTAATTTAATAATTTTTAATCAAAATTTGTCATCTCCATATGTTTCCTTCCGTTCCTAGTCTCTCACTCCATTTTTGACAAACTTATCATCAATCGGATACATTTCTCAATTTAACTTTCAAATAAATGTACTCTAATAAATAAATCTACTATGTACTTGTAATATTAATTCTACGTGCATAATTAAATTTCAATTTAGATAAAATATGTTTATAATAAAATTACTTCCAATCATACTACAACAGCACATGATCATTCATTCTTAAATTAGTATATTTTATCCCATAATGCTTAAAAATCTAGCGATGATGTGGGCAGAATGTCACCAAATAATTCCCTCCGCTGCACGTCGCAATGCTAGTCGGATCATCAAACGCATAACTATAAGCCTTGGGACAAGCCGCCTTGAAAATCCTCGAGTACGCCGTCGGTTTACAGCTTTGCGGATTTCCGAAGTTCCCTGTGCAGCAATACCTCGGCGAGTTAAACGCAGAGCACGCGCTTTTACACGCCACCACTCTTCTATTATCCTTTGACCGTACTTGCAGCCCCACCGGGCACTTCAAGTTCAGGTCGTTCACGCACCCGGCGTAGCTGCATTTCCCGGATCCCCGCCGCGACGGGGTGATAGAGATGGCCAGGTTGTAGCCGTCGACCAAACTGACGTCGTAGAAGTCTTGGTCTTTTCCCAGGGTGATTTCAGCAAGAGTGGCAGGTGGGGTGCCGCCAATGCCGTTGCAGAAGAGGGAACCGCCGCAGTCTCCAGTGGCGCAGTGTCCACGGCCAGTGGCGTCGAAGGAGCAGCCGTGGCGACCCCAGAAGCGGCCTGACCAAAGCCGCGGGAGGCGGAGGGTGTAGGTCTTGTTGGGTGGGAGTTTGAAACCTCCACGAGCTAGAAGGGGCTGGCCGGCATTTGGCAGGATACCCGGCCACACAGGGTGGGCGCATTTGTTGTATAAAGTAAGCATAGTAGCCGAAACTGAACGTATTCAACAAAAATGTCACCACATTTGAATACACACAAGACAAAAAACGAAAGAGAAAGAAAATACCTTGAATACATGAGAAAAGGAGAGCAAAGAGTGTGAAAGTGAGGAGAGATCTCAGCATTACGGCCATGGCTGAACCTGGAAGATGCTGCGGAAAGAGAAAGTTGAAGTCTTGAAGACTGACAGGCTCACTAACTAAGGCAATGATTTTATAGGAAGAGAGAGAAAGTGCAGGGAAGGGATAGTGAAAAAAAAGAAAGTTGAAATTATGAGGTTAGGTAAAAAAATTAGTTGAGATTAGATGATATTAAGTACTATGAATTCGGCATGAATTTGCATGTAAAATGGGACGGAGGAGCGCAAGAGAGAAAAGAAGAGTGAAATATGATGACAAAGTGTCTCCTATAAATGGCTTGAGTGGTAAACAGGTGAACATAAAAAATAACAACAATTATAATATTTTTTATTTACCTAATTTAGTGTTGAGAAGCTGGTTATTAGACCTAATGGTTGATTTGATTAATATGATTAGTTCTTCTCGGAAAAGATAATCCAATTGATCGGGGTGTTGGTTGGAAAAAAAAAAACAGAGGGACAAAAGCTCTCTACTCTGGGGGCCGTAGAAAGAGGGGTAAGTGGGCGATAGCTGTCTGCTTCCGAGAAAAAAGTTAAAAGGCAAATCACATGTCAAAGGGAAAATGAAACCCCGCAATTGCTGCTCACTCATGGGGGCATCAATTCAGCCGGATCTAACAGTCCAAAACCTGAAAATAAGGTCTCCCTTAAAAGGATTCGATGTGATACTCTAGTTTGCTTGGTTTGACCTTGGGCCTTTCAGGTTGAGTCATGGGCCTCGATGTTAGGCCCATAGATCAACCTGACTTATTATTATTATTATTTTTTAAAAATTATAATTAATTAATTAATAATTATACTATAAAAATTATAAATATTGATAAGAAATAAAAATTTTAAACTTAAAAAAATAAGTTTGAGTTCTTTAAATCAATCTTAAATGTATGAATAACGAAAAAATTTAGTTTAGTTAAATTATGTTATTTAACTTTAATTTATAGTAAATAAAGTGAAATATTTAATTTTTTTAGATGTGAGACTCTTTACAAAGTGTAAAAGTATATGTGTAAAAGTCTTATATCTAAAAGAATAGAATCATTTATTTCTTTTATATACTATAAATAAGGATTAAATAAAATAGACTGTTCAACTAAACTCATGTTTTAGATTTCACGAGAATTCAACTTACTTATTATAAATAAATTTGTCTTCTTTTTAATCACAATTTAATTTTCTAACAAGTTTTCTAACTAAAAAAACCATTATTAAAAAAATTATTTAATAAAATTTTTTTATTAAAGTTTAAGTTATTAATAAAAAATTATTTAAGCCTTAACCTGGTTCGACTAGTTGTATATAGGGTTGGGCCTTAGGCTTTAAAATTTTCATAGGTCGACCTAGCCTGAAGGTCTGTTATTGTACAGTCCTAAGGCCTGACCCATGGACCTGATGGGTTAAGTTGGAGTTGGCTAGGCTTGGCCCATCGCCACCTCTGTCATGACTCTACAAATTTGTGCTTCTATTTATTGTGCATCTCACTTTTTCAATAGCCTTGCACACAATAATCTTGGGGATGGATTCAAACCTAATTGCAGTCCAAAAAGGGTAGGCTCTTGAATCCTTAATGAATCCTTAATGTTTAATGTTCCGATTGTTGGAATTAGTGTATAATTTCATTAGATGGTTGTTAAAAGGAATGAACAGTATTGTTAACGGAGTGGATATAATGCCATTATAAAGATAGACAGATTGAATTCAAGGTGAATTGTTAAAATAAAACTTTAGTTCGAATTTGACTTATTTGAATTGAATAGGGATATGAGACCGCATCAATTCAATATAAATTCACTTATACTTGCACTTATCAATTAGTCTAGAGTTAGACACCGTCCCAATTGTTCGATTTTGTGTTTGGATTGAATGAATTAAGTTTGAGTCAATGATTAAGCTCGATTTTATAATATAAGTTGAATTTAAGTATCGATTTTTCAATCTCAAATGTGCACTTTTTATTTGAATTGATGTTGAGTTAGATTTTATTTGAGCTCAGTTTGAACCAATAAAAAATTGGATGATAAAGTACTGACCAATGACAAAGAATGATAAAGGTGTGAATGTTTGGTTGGTTTTTAATGAGTTTTGGGAAATAAATCTTTGGTGGAGGGAGAAAATAAGTTTATTTTATTTATCCAATTTATTTATTAAAAAAAAGGAGAAAAATGTTAAGATTGTTGTGCATCAAACTCCTCTTTCAAATTTACGAAAGTGACAGTAAACTAATATACAACTAGGGTAAGACTCAAACCGAGTCCGTTCGAGCTTGACTCTAACAAGCCAACCCTAGTCGAGTTACTCGTCAAAAATTTCAATTAAAGATTTTAATACAAAATGACGTCGTTTTGACCAATATGTATTAAAACGATGTCGTTTTAATAACGAATAACGAGCCGAACTAAATTCGAATCGAGTTCGAGCTTGACTTTCACAAGCTTAAACTTAAGCTCAGCTATATGTAAATTGAGCCGAGCTCTCGAGCTCGAATCCAACCCTATGCACAACAACTAACTATAAGCCCACACATGTCGAGTAGACAATTGATATACTTACTATACATGTCAGTCTATTATACAATGTAGACAAAAAACCTTGTATCAAAAGTGTGGGAAAAGGAAAGTAGTTACGACTTCCTCACAATCTTTTCGAGATGCATTTTTTCATCCTCCACCGTTGTTAAGAAATTGAGAGCACAAGAATTTCCACATTCCTTAAAAAATGGACTTGTCTAAATTCATTGTACAAATGCTTTATTTTTCCATTCCGTAATTACTCGTCTAACACTTCCATAAACCCTATAAATAAGAGAATGTACAAATAATTAGGGACAACATTTTTAACATTCATATTGTTATGTTGTCTAAATGTATTCATAAAATTAATAATATAACAGTAGATGTAAGCTTTCAAATAAACCATTACTTGATGAAGATTCTATTAGAATTATTATTGTTTTGAGAGTCAAATATGTATTCATATCTATATTTCCAAAATTCTATATTTTAATTTATGTTTATGTAGGGATAGATATCTACTAAGCCAAACCCAAACATTTCTTGACTTAAGTTTGATGAGTCAAAATTAAAGATATTTGAGTTTGACGAGTCAAAATTAAAGATAGTTTAAATTTAATTCGAATAAAAAATGTTTTAACTCGAGTTTAATCAAAATTTTTGACTTGAATCCATAGTTTGGATTTACAACTCAAGTTCATGATTTAATGACAAAATGATATGGTTTTGACAATTGCTTCATTTAATTTGAATGGAGTTGCTGGCCAAATTCAAATTGAGTTGAATAATCCCTTGACTAATGAGTTAGATTGAACTAAACTATTTCTAATTTGAGTTCGTTTGGTTTTAAAAATATGTTGACCATCTTTGCTCGAACTTAGCTCAAACTCAATTCGAATTTAAGTTAAAAGAATTTAAATTGAGTTTAGTTAACGAATCAACTTAGTTCAAACCTAACCCTATGTATAAAGTAATAATTCCCTTCAAATCAATACAAATAGGGCTTGGTGGATGTGGGCTGATTTGGGTGACCTTGGAAAAATAATAGTTATTCAATGAGCCTGAAGTTTAGTGCCCAACGAGAAGACAATTGAATTTTCTATAAATATTTGGATTTGATCGTAGTAGTTATCTCAAACCTCTATGCAGAAGCTTGTAGGCTGAGCTTAATAAGGTTCAGATTTGAGATTGATTATGATTTAAAAAAGTTGAACTAAAAATTTGCTCAAGTTCGATAAGTTAAGAGTCAAATTCGATTAAAAAATAATTTTAACATAGTTTTGATTAGAATTGATTTGAATTTGAAATTCAAATCGATTTGAACTTGGTTTGTTTTATAAAAATATATTTTACCATTAACTCGTACTTGACTTATTTGATTCCAATTTGAATTTCAAACTTGATCAACTTATAATCGTATCCAATTTTCAGACATTAGGAATTGGTCTAGAATAAAGGTGTATTCGATATAAGTTAACTTGAACCGAATCTATTTTTAATCTGGATAAACGGATTTCAAGTAGGCATTATAAATTAAACTGTTTTAAGAGTCTGAGCTGTCTCTGAGACTGAGAGAAGAGATTCCATTAAATGAAAATAAGATTTGTTATGGGAAATAAAGAGAGTGACAAGACCATGATGAAACGATGATGAAAATCAGAATGAAAAGAGTGAAATGATAAATGAGAAGGATAGATTGACAGATTTAACATTTAAGTAGAACTATAAAAGGGGGATTGGTCCAGTGTCTGCACAATTGTCTAACTGGGTTTTGGTGTTGTCAATTTGTGCAGAGAGCAGCCTCTAAGCTCAGTCAAATCACACTCACTCTGTCACTGCCTTCACCAAACCCCATGTCAATTCCTCATTCTTCTTCTTCATTCTTGCCGCACCCCAACTACCCAACCCAACCAAACCAAACCATAACCCCCATCTTTTTCCTCTCGTATATATCTATATCTATCTATCTATAAAATCCCCTGGCTTTTTCTACATTGGTAATTCTAAAAGCTGTTCTTAATTTATTACACTTAATATCTTTCCTGCAAGTTTAGCTTTCATAATTTATTCTTTCCGGGGAAAGTAACCCCTGCCTTCAGCTTATTTTACATACAACAAAAGTCAAAAAGTCCAACTGATTAAATTAAACATAGGTTAGCCCTATTCAAATCTAGAACAAGGAGTTTAAATTTGAGTTCAAACTAGTTTAAATGGTGAATAATGATACTGAGGAAGATAATAATTTGTTAGAAAAAAATCACTAAAAAAGATGTATCAATAATAAAAAGAATTATCTAAAAAGAAAAAATTTTTCAAAACACAAAAAAACAATTATAGCAAAGAAAAAATATGGTGATGAACCCATAAAACCGTCAAACTTGAGTTAGAAATCTAACATTTTCCAACAATCTGACTCATTTTCATGGTGTTTTGTTGAAGGTATGTATTATCAGGGATCTCTCATTTCAAGATGGGAGACAAAAGGAGGGGATACATGCATGAAAGAGATAAAGGGATATGAATGGTGAGTGAGGGTGGCTGGCTGGCAACATACTTGAATTGCTGGGGGTGAAACAGATGAAATTAATACATATAATGCAGAATGTCCCAGCTAAGCTGTGAAGCCATCCATGGTGATCTTTTCAAAATGTTAAGCATTAATTCATAATATTTCGTCCTTCAAAAAATCAGTGGCCTTTCTCTCTTCTTGTTTTCTCTATCATTTTACTAATATTAATGGAGGACTCTTGTGTTAAGTCTATTATATATAATATGACAGACTACTACCCACAGAATATCTTGGAGGACTGAAGAGTTCCAAAAGCCATAACCCGTGGAGAATGCATATCATATGTATCTATCGAAAGTCCTTTCTTCTCGTTTGCTCACAACGGAAAACAATAACCTTCAAACTTAGCATTTTCAAATAGTTATCAAGTAATTCTTAGAACACTTTTTCTTTTTTCGTAATTTTTGTACATACTCTGGTAGAGCATTCTCTAAAGTCATTAAAAGCACAACATTGACGTAAACTCCCAAACAACGAACTCAACCCAATTAAAAAACAATCCTGTATACAAGTCTCCTTATTTATAATTTTAGTGGATATCATGATTCAATAACAAATACATATTCTCAATGTCACTCGCTATTGTAATCTTGTATGACAAAAATTTTCATCTTATATATATATATATATATATATATATATATATATATATATATATATATATATATATATATATATATATATATATATATATACATATATTATATACATGTATAATGGGTAAGTAATTTTTTTTTGTTTTAATAACTAGAACTTGTCTAGGTTGGTTGGACACTGTTTATACCAAGTAAGTTAAACTTTCACAAACTCTCGAATTCCATACATTTTCTCAAAAAATTTTGATATTATACTAATTTTGTTAACCCTTAAGATCTTAATGGGTAAGCGATTTATTGTGTTGAAATCAATCAATTCAATAGAATATGATATTTTATACTAACTTTTTTATTTGTGTATATATAAACCTGATCCTCAGACATAGATGATCAATCATCTCTTAAATGCAAACTCAACTAAGATGCATTTTGTTGATGCGTTTTTACACTATATAAAACCTTGTTATGATAACCACAGTTAGGATTACTAGATAACTTACAAAGAATAAAATAAATGAAACACAAAGTATTTTAACGTGATTTAGTCAATTGTTCGAAATCATATATCCATGATTATGTTATTTATTTTGCAGAAATGGTTCAAGTAGAGTTTATGTAATTATCACAAAAGAATTATAGGATATTTGTATTCCTTATGAAATATGATAACTGTTTTATTCCAATTGGATAAAAAGTTATTGTTTTATTGAATAAGTACAACAAGGCTAAAGATGAAATGTGAAAAACTTAAACGAATTAACTTGTGATCGAATAGTGAAGTGTTACAATAAAATGAAACTCTAAATTACTCTATGTATTAGTTATGGGATTAACCACTACGCCCCAGAGTTTACTTGTCTAGTGAAGTCAGATAAAATTCCCACTCATAAGATGAAATGTAATCTAAAAAGTCATTATCTCTAAGCAAAGTGTTGCTGTTGCACGCTACATTCATATGCCTACTATTACTGTAATTTGTCGGTTCGTTGAGTTCTTGGTTAAGGATGGGGGTTTTACCGAATTACACATGGATAAAAAGAAGATAAAAAGTTGTCTCAATTTTAACCAAAAGAAAAAATTATCTAAACATATTTCAGTCTTACACACATAAAAAAGGGAATTTAAAGTACTACTTTTAATTCCATTGACTCCGTTAATTAATTCTTCAATGGCAGAAATTCAAAGAACTGGTAAGGAGTGAAGTTGGCATCAATATCAGCAGCCGACATACCGGTTCCCTTTTCTAAATTGCTTTCACTGTCGTCCCCACATCGAAGAGGAAACAATTCAAGTGTGTGCGACTCTCCACACCCATCTTCTTCTTCTTCTTCATTTGTGAGAGCATTTAAGCAGTTAAAGCCATGGCCATGGCCATTTTCTTTGTAGTTTGGAGCTATAAAGACGTTAAGGTCATGATGAGGTTTAATGGAATGTTTTGCTGGGTCCAGAGTTCTTAAAGCTGAAAGAGTTTTAGTCGTAGAAGAAGTTGTGTTCATAAAAGGAGAAGGAGAAGACAAGTGCATCATCTGCCATGTGGCATTCCTTTCTACAAAGCTTCTTCTTTGCTGTAATTCCTCTTCTTCCAAATGAATCCATCCACATGAGCCTCCTGCTGCTCTACAGTCTGCCAATGCTGCTGCTTTTGCAGCTCTTTGCATTGAAACAGGCTCCTGAATCCATGCATGCAAAATGTTAACTCTTCACACAACATATAATAAAAACAGATATTGATAGACAGTTTACTGACACAATCTTATAAAAACACAAAAATTCAAACAAAATTTTTTTCATCGGAATCTGTGGAAAACAGAAAACCCAAGAGAATGCTAGTATAAAAATTTCCCCATGCACTTTGAAATTTAGAATCAAACTTAAGAGTGAATTCTGGATTCGAATGAAGTTGAACTAAGCTTAGGGCTGACTTAAGCTTAGATGGAAAGTATAATGTTTTGTTTAAGTTTATTTGAATTAATAAATAGTGCTACTGGAGGATTATGAAAAAGGGTGAATAATTTTGTCAAAAAATAAATAATATTATTAATTAGATAAATAATAGTAGTGAATGAACAACCAAACGAATCTCAAGTTGAATTGCCGAATTATGATTCGTTTGAGGCAAAATAGCTTGGATGGGATGTGAGAAGGAAAATTGGGGTAGGGCAAGCCTTGTCCTTTCACTATCAAAGTGCTCATTTTGATATAATGTGAAAGAGGGTGCCCAAATCACTGACCTAAATGCCATGAATGTATGTATAATAAGCACAAAACCCCAAAAAAAAAAAAAAACCACTTTCATTACTTAAAACAGCAGCCCCGACAGAAAGGAAGGATTGCAGCTTTTAACCCTTTTCATTTCCCAACATACATGCATTTTCTTCTTTATATAACTTTTATGATATAAACCCTAAAGATAATAATCAACTCATAATCATATGCAAATTATTAAGAACAAGGTTTTCATAATTAATCTGCTACATTATTATTGTTATGATGTGCTTTTAGGATTTAAAAAGTAGAGAATTCAAAAGAGAAAGACAAAGTGAGAAAACGAAATAGACCTCTGCTAGACTACTGCAGTTTGTAGAGGAGGGTAGCCAGTTGTTTTTGTTCTGTTCAATAACTTGATATCCTGCTGTCTTGCTTGCTCCTGTGTGTCAACAAAAAGAAAAACAAAAAGATTACAAATATTTCAAAAACAACAAATATACGGATCAAACTTTTGTATTTTCTTGTGGAAGAGATTAACTTTTACTATTTTCTATTAGAAAAAAAAAAAAAAAGGTCCATTTAATACGACCTAAACAACAGGAAATGTTATGGCAAAAAAAGACTTACAGAAATTCGGAATTTTTATTTACCTGCATCTTTCCTTTCAATGATTTCTATATCATGATGATGATGATTATTGTGTTCATGATGATCAGGGTCTGATGATTCCATCTGACGTCTTCGTTTTTGGCGTTCTCTTGCCTTGTGATTTTGAAACCAATAGAAAACATTCTTCCCTTCAATCTTCCCATACCGACGAAGCTGTGTTGTAATATGTTGAATTTGGTCGGCGGATGGTGTTCGAGTTCCCCGCTGATACAATTCTTCCAACGTTCTCAACTGCTCAGGCGTCGGATTCCACCTCGAACTCACCACAACCGGAGGCGTATTGAACTCCATCAGCTTGTTTTGATCACCAAAAGTAGAACCTGTTTCATATTCAAAAACATATAAAAAGAGCAAGAGTCAATAAGAAACAATTATCGGTTTGAAAATCGTCCAAAACTATAACTAAAACTGGGAACCATTTTTCAAAAATTTATTAACCCAAACCAAACTAAATCATTTGGTCCGGCTTTACTGTTTAAACCACTCACCAAGATGATGGTTTAAAGAAAAGATATCGTCGCCATGGAAACGGGAAATGGTGGAAGAGTTGTTAGTAGAAGAGACAGGTCTGGGAACGAGAGGTCTAAGTTTGCGGCCATTGAAGGAGTCAGCCATGTTGAAGTCACCGCCATCACTATAACCCATCATCCACATCGCTCTCATCAAACCCAACAAGGAAATGTGAGAAATGAGAAGAATCGAGAGAGAGGAGATGAAATAAGGAGAAAGTAATGTTGTTGTTGGTTCAATAAGGAACAAAAGCGAGAAGAGGCATGAGGTTGACTAGAGAAAGAAAGGTGAGAAAGAAAGAGAAAAAGAATTTAAAAGAAAGAAAGAAGAAGAAGAAGAAGAAGCGTGGAATTCTGGGAGAGGATTATTGGGAGAAGCAAAAGAAAAACGACGTGACGATGATGAGGCTTATCATAAGCCTTCTCATCAACCCTTCTCATTTATTGTTCTTCTTATGACTCGTGCTTTTCATACTTATTCTCAATCCGAACTGCCCCTCTCTCCCCTCTGCAACTTCACCCTTTTCCTTTGTCTATATTTCTGATTAAATCTTCTCTCTTCTCTCTTCTCTGTCTCCATTTTTGTACGGCTTTCTTCTCTATCTCACGTCCCTTTTTTCTTTCTACCTTCTTTCTCACTCTTATTCACATCTTCATCGTCTATAAATATGGTCCATTCAACATATGTATTTAACTGTGTCCTGGATTTGTCTTGTATGTACATAAGAACAAAAACTTAATATGGTTTATATGGAGGTGTGAAAGATTTTGGGAATACAATTGAAAAAAAAAGGATTTCTATTTCCGAATTGGCCACCACTTTATCTAAAATATACGACAAAAATACGATCCCGCGACCCTACCTGTAGGCGGAGGCTCCGCTCCCCCATGGTCGGGCCCATAGCCAGTTTGGGCTTATCCCTCGGTTTAGGATTTCTCTTGATTTCAACACATTATTTATTGCCATCACTAGTGTAACAATTGATGAGCAAATACATTATTGTCTATGCTAGATGTAAGTATTGTTAAATTCAAATTGAGTTGAATTCGAATATGAATAGACTCAAATCCATAATGGCTAGCTCAATCTTAAGATCATTTGAACTAATTAAAAATATTGTTAGAAGGTCATCGATAGGATGAATATATAATATTATCGACAAAATAAATAATATTATTAAAAAAAAATTCAAGTCAAACTCGAGGTAGCTCGTATTTGGCTCAAATCGAGTCAAGCACCGAGATGAGCCAGCTAGTTTGGTTTAGATCTACTATGAAATGTAGCACTATTTTGGGTGAAATACAATATGTCGTGTTATTTTTCTTTATCGTTTATATTGGTTTGTGTGATTGTTTGCTTATTTCACACACTCTCTAATTCGTTTATTCCATATGTGTATATATACACAGTTATTCATTAGTTAGTATTGTTAAACATATATCATTATATCCAAATTGAAAAATATGAGTGTTGCCGGTCGCTAGAACAGGATTTACTATTTTCCCAGCTATCAAAAATACAAATAAAAATAAGGGTGAATTTGATTCGAGTTATGCTAAATCTATAGTCAGTGCAAGTTCAAATTGAAATCATAATACTAATCTTGAACTTAAATTCAAACTTATTTGAGTTGACATATAATACTACTAAAAGATCATTGAGAAAATAAATAATATCATTAAAGAAGTGAACAATATAATTGATGAGTTGAAAACGGTTAACCAAGAAAGAAATGAGTTCATCTCTATTTAAACTCATAGATTTGATGTAAGCTACTCTGGACATGATGAAACCCTTTTTCTCCTTCTGATGCCTCTTCTGGTTATTAATTACATTGAAAAAAACATGGAAAAAAAGGTGGTCCAAAATCTATGAAATGTGTAGTTGAAGATTTAAGAGAGATAGATTGATTGGTCAATTATTATGGAATCATTCATTTCTCCAATTTAGTAGCTTTTTGTCTTCCTTATTTTTATATATATACTTTCTCATTATTGTTTAATTATTACTGCCTTCTGCAGCATACAGAATGATGCCAAACCTTATTGCAAGATCTTCTATTTCTACTCATGCAATAATAATATCATCATCATAATTATTATTATTATTATTACAAGGTAATATTTAAATTTAATACAGACCCTTGATTTATCTGGGCACCGTATGTTTTCCACCAGTGATATCAAACCATTGAATTTATCGATGGATTTGATTTAAATTGATTTTAAGTAAAAATTAATTTTAATTTATTTAATTTGAAATCTTTTGAATTTAACATAATTATCAAAAAAAAAAAAAATTCTAATATAAAAGAACACTGAGAGAAGATGAAGATTATTGGCTTTATCAATGTGTGTCTATAGTGGATGATGTCCAAAAGTGTCATCATGTATGATTCCGTGGTTCTTAATTTTCTAGACTTTATAATTTCCCTTAATTTAGTTATAAATTCAAGGGGAAAAAAAAAAAAAACATCAAATCTTAATCATAAAAGAACACAGTAATTTTACTAATTTTAAAGCTCATGGTCATGGATGTCTGTGTTTGAGTTGCAGAAGAAGCATGGTTTGCCTGCCAAAACCAGCATGGAGAATTCAAAAAACCTGTATAATGTCAGCTATTTTCAACAAGGAGAAGAACCCCATAGGTCTTTTCCTCTGTAATGTAAGTGTAAACAATCAGCTCCAGAAACGACACCGTTTCACCACTGCTTTCTCCTTTTAACCCTCTTCTTCTTCTTCTTCAATTGTAAGTGTCAAGAATTTGAGAAGCAGTGAGAGGTGTATTCCAGTTGGAAAGATTATCAAAAGGAAGCCTTTATGGAGAAGGGTTTTGTTTGCTTCCAATAAGATCAGGAGTATTCTCTTGCTCAATGTCATCACAATTGTCAATGGTAAGTAAGTTTCTCGATTTCACGTCTTCAAAAATGGAAAAAACACTTCTTGTAAAAGTTAAAGACTTCAGGAAGTTAAAAAATTGAACTGTTTTATGTGACTATTTTGCTATCTTTGGATGACTCTTATGGTGGTTTATTCCTCACCTCACATATCGAGTTATAGGTTCAACACTCCTTGTAAACATTTATCTGTATGCACAATGAATTATTGGTTGAACCTTTTTTTCAACTAGTCACTCCGATAAACCCTTAAGGATATGATTATATAATTAGGTGATATTAGGTCTCACCAACCCAGAACTTTCCCTCACACTTTATATTGTAACACCTTACCCCTATCCCATATGAGACAACCCAACAAATTGTAGGGTTCAACGAGAGCTTCAATTGGCTTGGATTCTGAAAGCAAGTTTAAAAATTTTGAAATGTACTCTTTAACCAACCAAACGGAAGCGCAATAGAGTATTGGTTGAAACTTTATATTAACTATTACTTCTATAAACTCTCGCGGTTTTAATCTCACTATTGGATGGTATTAGGCCACTCTCATCCCAGTTCCTTGCATTTTGTATACAACATCTAGCCCTTTTCCGATCCATATGGGAGAACCCAACAGATTGTAGGGCTCAGCAAGAGCTTCAATCTTAGGCTTGGATTCCCAAAGCAAGTTTTGAGGTTTCTAAATTATATAATGTCCTATCTAAATTACTGTTTTAATTGATGAATATCTTTTCTCAAAATTGCAGCCAGTGACATTCCAGTTCTAAAAGCTGTTGAAGAGATGATGGATCCAGCGGCCTTCTGTGCAGTGCGATTTGTAATGTCAGCAATTCCATTTTTGCCATTTGTGTTCCGGGCAAGAGGCGATGTTCAGACCCGCACTGCAGGGATAGAGCTGGGATTATGGATCAGTTTAGGATACCTAGCTGAGGCACTTGGATTGCTCACCTCAGATGCAGGCCGTGCATCCTTCATCTCTTTGTTTACAGTAAGCTCTGTTTATCCATGCTCGAACTCTTGCTAACTTGAGTTGACAACAGTAGTCCGGAATTTTAGGTTCCGCTTGAGATTTCTTGTTACCAACTAATACATGTAAATTGGCACAGGTAATTGTAGTACCATTGCTCGATGGAATGTTTGGTGCTATGATACCCGCCCGCACCTGGTTTGGAGTTCTAATGTCTGCCCTGGGAGTTGCAATGCTGGAATTTAGTGGATCTCCACCGAATGTAAGATGTTTACGATTTCAACTGTCACCGTTTCAGGTTGGAGATCTTTTGAACTTTCTGAGTGCAATATTTTTTGGAATCCACATGCTCCGGACAGAAAGGTTCTCAAGAAGCACAACCAAAAAGAACTTTTACCACTCCTTGGATATGAGGTTCCTTATCTCACCTTCAATTCACTCAATCAAAAATTTTGTTGAAATTCTAAAGATTTCAATTATGTATTCTGAGTAATTCTGTTCTGTGGTTTCACAAGGTGTGTGTAGTGGCTCTGTTATCTACAATGTGGATTCTGGTGGGAGGATGGTTTGATGGTGGCCTATTTAGCACGGAAACGGAAACGGAGAAACGTGAAAACGTATTTTTTAAAAAATATAGAAAATGGAAACGTGAGAAACTTATAAATATGAAAAATATAAGAGTTTTTTTATAAATACTAAATTTTTTATAATAAAAATACATAAACTTGTATAATATAAAAAATACCATAAAAATAAATAATAAAAAAGGATGTACAATCTATTGTAAATTGTTCTTAAGTAAACACATGTAGATATTTAAGAAAAAAACAACAATACATATCAATCTATATAATATGTCGGAGAAGAGATGAGTAACACATAAAAAAGTAGAGAGAAGACGAATTCAATATGAGATTTAAAGACATTTTCGGTTTGAAAATATAAAAAAATTGTGTTTAATCGATTTTATTATTTTTCTTCTAAAATAAATACGTTTCAAAATTTTTCAAAAATTTTAAAATGACTCGAAACGTTTCCTATAAGTTTCGGAGAGTTTCGAAAACGGAAACATTTTCGAAATGTAGAATCGCATACTATTGTAAGTTTCCGTGCTACTTAGATGGTGGCCAAGATTTTGACCAGTCAGCATGGACAT